>NC_091433.1:100584703-100885052 GCF_964237555.1 Oryctolagus cuniculus | reverse complement strand
AAGGCATATCAATTTGAGGAAAACTGGCATGAACCTTACTTTTCTTCTCTCCTCAAGCTTCATCAAACAAACATCTGTTGAAATCTGATACCATCTGTTTTTACTGTATTTATATTTGTTATTTACTAAATATTAGCTTATTAGAGTCCTTGATATGATTGCATTCTATGTGATGCATTTATCCAAGATGAAACTGTGCACAGCAGTCCCCTGTGAGGCTGCCCACAAGACTGGTCCTGGGGTTGTGAGTCAAGGCATGACTATGAGGTCCCTGCAGGGCTCAGCTAGCCTGAGTGCCACCAAGCTGCCCAGGGACCAGGACTCTTAGAACTTGCTTCAGTGAGTAAGGACGAATCTAAGGAGGAATTAAATCAGATACAAGGGAGAAAGAAGAGAGAATCCATGCTGGGTATTCAAAGATGATAGATGGATAGAATTTGGAGCATGAAGAACAGCATTGGAATCCTGGTTCCACCACTGACACACCTTTGAGATTTTTGGCAAATTATTAATTTTAAGAGACTCTTGGTTGTCTTTGGAATAAGAATAATAATGCCACCTCATGTCGTACTGGAAAGATTAAAAGAATTAAGGAATGTAAAGCAAATGATAAATATTAAGTTCTTTCCTCTTCATTCCTACTCCCCTTATTCCTAGGCACTCAATAGTGAGTTCAGTATATGTTCAGTATATGTCTCAGCCCCTATCATTGGGACAACTAGGCCCTTGCCCAGTGCAATAGTAATAATTACTAAATGAAACACAAAGATACTCAAGAAGATATTCAATTTAAAATGGTATTTTGAAAACATTTATTTATTTGTTTGAAAGGCAAAGTTACAGAGAGAGGGGGAGAGGGAGAGGAAGACAGAGAGAGAGAGAATCTTCCATCCATTGATTCACTCCACCAGGGCTAGGCCAAGTTGAAGTCAGGAGCCAAGAGCTTCTTTCAGGTCTGCAACGCGGGTGCAGGGGACCAAGTCCTTGGGCCATCTTCTGCTGTGTTCCCAGGTGCATTAGCTGGACTGGAACTGGAGCAGCTGGGACTCAGACCAGTACCAGTATGGGACTCCTGCATATCAGGCAGTGAATTAATCCTCTACACCACAGCACCAGCCCATTAAATGGCTTTTGTAATATAACACAGGAGGAACAAATAAATGTATAAGGAGTATTGTCTTTGAGTAGTGGTTAATTGCTCAGTCTTCAATGTAATATTTCATTTAAGTGATACTTTCAGCTCATTACCTAGAAATCTAACAATAACTTCATAGTACGATGACATGAAGCTAATTTATAGATGAGACCGAGTATGAAAGGAAATTACTTGCAAAGATCATTTGCTCAAACTGAGTATAAAGAAATCACTTCCCAGCGTGTTAGAGGTGGTTCCTAGAAAAGATTTTATACAATAAATTATGAAATCTGCACAAGATACTTCATATCTGCCAATTGCAGACATGAGAGATGATACCTCAGTCATATTATTTAAGATATTATTAACATGATCTGTGTCTGCAGAGACAAAGGCAATCAGCAAGAAAAAGCAATGCCATCACAGGATGATTTCACTTCCAGAAGCATGCAGGGCATCACATTCAGTGTTTGCCCTTCCCCCATGATTCTAAATCATCACAATTGTTTTGCTTTATTTCAGGCAAGAATGATTTTAAGAGGAAATGTGAATACAACTGAGTTGTAGGGAAATCGAATTTCTAGTGATTCTGGGAGAATATTTTTTAAAGATTTTATTTACTTATTTGAAAGACAAGAGTTCTAGAGTGAGGTAGAGTTGGGGGGGGGTGGTTCCCATCTACTGGTTCACCCCACAAATGGCCACAAGGGCCAGAGCTGTGCTGATCTGAAGCCAGGAGCCAGGAGCTTCTTCCAGATCTCTCACGTGGGTGGGACTTGGGCCATCTTCTACTGCTTTCCCAGGCCATAGCAGAGAGCTGGATCAGAAGTGCAGCAGCCAGGACTCAAAACAGTGCCCATATTTTATGCCAGTGTGGCAGGCCAGGGTTTAACCCACTGTGCCATAGCGCCAGCTCCTCAAATTTATTTTTCTAATGTCTGTTATTGTTGTCTAACAGCTACCCTCTAGATTAAGCTGTAGAACTTTTCTCTAAGCCCAGTCTGTTTCTTCATAATGGAGAGTCTCTGGTCTCATCTTTAATCATCAACCAACCTTGAGGATTCCCAACCTGTCAGCCTAGCAAAGTTGTAAGAGCACCAGCTGAAGTCACTGCCATTGTGACTTATGAACTGACTTCTCTCCTGTGGGCTCTTCCAGGCAGATGGATTAAGACACAGAATCCCATCATTTTGTGAATCCCAGAGTACATAATGAAACTGTTGGAAAACCCTCCTGCAATGCAAAATGTTTTGTTTTATTTTTAATTTTTTCCCTTCCAGGCAACATAAATTCATCAGTGACAAAAGTTCTTGACTATGACTGATGTTCAAGGAACAGTAGATGAATTGACCTAACAGACTGATTTCGAGATGCATCTGTGTTTCTCTACATATTACATTATAGTCCCATGAGAGTGAGTTGCTATAAAAACTGTGGAATCCCTCTGGCTCACTGTCTTACTGTGCAATGTGTTCTCCAGGTGATCTCACCATCGTGGTATTATCTACCACGAGATCCTCACCAGAAATGCCAAACCTACCGGGCCTCCCAATGTCGGATTTTCAGCTTCCAAAGCTAAGAGCAAACAATCTCTTCTTTATATACAAAGTCCCCAGACTTTTGTCACATCAACAGAACACAAATGGAGTTAAGGTATTTTCATGTACACCATCAATAAATGTTGGCAGATTTGTTTGCAAACTTCAATGGAAAGTGCCTCTGAATTTGAGTTTCAATTTTTGTTTTCATTGAAAATGTAGTTTTTGTAATAATGATTAATGATATGTGGAATTCAACTCGGGTCCAGGGGATTTTCATGCATACTTTAAGGACCAGTGAGGCCAGCATCCCATATCAGGTCCCAGAGGCTCCACTTCCAATCCAGCTCTCTGCTAATGCTCTTGGGAAAGCAGCAGAAGATGGCAAAGAGCTTGGGCCCTGCACCCAGGTGGCAGACCCGCATGAAATGGCTGGCTCCTGGCTTCATCCTGGCCCAGCTGTTGCAGCCATTTGGGGAGTGAACCAATGAACAAAAGATCTCTCTTTTTGTCTTTTCCTCTCTTTCTCTGTAGGTCTGCCTTTCAAATAAATAAACAAATCTTTAAATGTTTTTTAGAGGTTGTAAAATGAATTAGGTAATAATTATTAAGGACTTTATTCCTGTATTCTCAGTTCCTAACAATATGTCTGACATCTTGTTAAGTCAATGGCCATTGCATTGCATTTAATTAATGAAACCCCAACACATACTCATAAATAAGTGAATAAGTGATCTGGCCTAGCAAGGAAAAATTAGGCAAAATTAATGCACGTTGTGTTTTGCTTCCTCATAGTAGTGGAATGGAGTGGAAAAGTGCTTATTCCTAGAGGCACAATTGTGTAATAACAGGTATTGTTAGATGAGTTTTACTTTTCTCATTCAACATTCTTTTATACACATAAATGTAGCACACAGTAGATGTTCAATATAAATTTGTTGAAATAATGGATGAATTATCTTACCACATTGAGCAAAACAATATATCTGCCTGAAACATCTATAACTAAAATTATAGAAACAGATAGTTGGATTTACATACATAGCAAATTAGAGTCAACTTATTATACACCTATTCTGGCTAAATAAAATTCAATGTGCAAAGAAACAAAAAATATCTAAAAATAAGTTAATTAAGAGAAATCTCTGGTCAAAATAGTGTTACTCATTGGATCAAAGTTGGATTCTTTGTATTCAGATTAGATCTCCATTTAATAACCTAGGAAGTCTCTGAAACTATTTTCTTTTAGGACTATAAGTAGAATGATTATATTAACAAAATCTGAAATCTGGGGTTGGCACTGTGGCACAGTGGGTTACGCTGCTACCTGCAACACCAGCATCCTATATGGGCACCAGTCTGATTCCTGGCTACTCCACTGCCAATCCAGCTCTCTGCTAATGAGCCAGGGAAAGCGATGGAAAATGTCCTGGCTGGTGCCGCGGCTCACTAGGCTAATCTTCTGCCTGCGGCGCCAGTACCCCGGGTTCTAGTCCTGGTTGGGGCGCCGGATTCTGTCAGTTGCTCCTCTTCCAGTCCAGCTCTCTGCTGTGGCCCAGGAAGGCAGTGGAGGATGGCCCAAGTGCTTGGGCCCTGCACCCGAATGGGAGACCAGGAGGAAGCACCTGGCTCCTGGCTTCTGTGGGGAGCAACTCAGACTAGTCTGTTACTGGAATTAAGACTTATTCTATGCATCTGCTCTCCCACAATATGGCGCTGGGAGAGGAGTAAACAGCTTCTACCCAGCTGCCTCTCACCAACTTGACAAGCTGCAGGAGCTGCTCCTGATTGGAGGAGAGCGGCGTGCTCGGCGTGTGGGCAGCCGAGTTGGGATTGGCGGAGGAGGACTATATAGGAGGAGAGAGACGGCATAGTGGTGTGGGTTGGTTGGAGAGTGCGTTGGAGAGTTCGCGGGGAAGTTCGTTACTTCGTTCTTTCTCATTTCTCTCTACTCATTCTTGCTTTGGGAGTTTGCTGTTTACTTATTCTTACTTTACTATAGAAAGGACTTGTAAAAAAAGGGGAACAACAAGCGCCCGGTCCGGTGCGGCTCCTCCGCGTGCGGAGGAGCAGCAAGTGGTGCCGTGACTCGGATAGGAAACCTAGGAGGGAAAGACCGGGAAGAAGTGGGAAATTACTGGAGAGAGAGACTAGCAAAGAGCCTAGGGGAAGGCCGGACGGAAAGAGTGCCGGTGAAAAGCTAGTTAGAACCTAGAAAAAAAAGCCGCGGGGGAAGAAAATTAGAAGCTAGGAAGGAGGTATTAACTGGGAACGTCTGGGAGACTCAGTCTTCCATTACGCCCACTGCTCCAACATGTCACAGATGGTACAGACAATGGAGTTCTTTGGCTACTCTTTGCCCACTGGCTACCTCTTCCTCCTGCTGGGCACCATCCTCTGTTTCTCCCTAAAGATCATCCATGGGCTAAATATGGTTTCTCTCTCTCTCTCTTCCTACTCCCCACCTCCTCGCAGCTTTTCCTCTAAGCAAGGGAAACGAGGGGGGAGGAAAATTCATGCATTCGTAAGAGCAATCGTAGAGACGTCCCCCTGGTTTCTACAGCAGTGGAGGCAGGTGGGACGGAAAATGCGCGAGGCTGGGGAACCGATAGAAGTGCTGAAGCTGTGGCAACTCGTTGATCAGGTGCTTCAGAACCCCACGGAAGGGATCAAGTTGTTGCTTAATGAGGGGAGTGAAATGCAGGAAGAATTATGGCAGGGCAGCCAGGCGAGCAACTATTGTAACGAACAAGTGAGAAGAAAATCAAAGAAGGATTTAGAGAGCCAGGAAGCTTATGGGGGGGAGAAGGAAGCTGAGGAGGGAACCTCGCCCCCGAGAGAGATGCCAAGAATATATCCTGGCCATACAAGGCTGGCAAATTCAACCATAAAGGATGAATCACCACCCCGGTATCGCCCATTGGTACTACCAAAGTTTCCTCTTGTAAAGAAAAGCCCCTTTTTTCCATATGAGATTGAAGAAGAGTGGGAGGAAGAAGAAGGAGTGATGGAGGGAGTAGGTATGCAGGAGGAGCTAGAAAGGCCAAGAACCGAAAACAAGCAAAGGGGAGCTGTTTATAGAAAACCTGCTTGGGAGCAGTACCAGGAACCAGGCCAGGTGTTTCCTGTAATTCAGGATCCACAGGGAAACAGGGGATGGACGCCTCTTGACCATAAATTACTTAAAGAGTTGCAGCAATCAGTACAATTGTATGGGCCCCATGCAAGTTACACTCAGGCAATCCTTGATAACATTGGGCAGCAAGGCCTAATACCTGAGGATTGGAGAAACTTAGTAAAGGCGGTGTTAGGCGGGGGTGACTTCCTCTTGTGGCTAGCTGCTTATAAAGAATTTGCGCGAGAATATTCAAAGCAGAACTATCAAACAGGGAATCAAGCATGGGATGAGGAAATGTTAAATGGAGAAGGGCGATTTGCCAGTCCCGATGAGCAGGCCCGATTACCAACAGCTGTCCTCTTACAGGTGAGAGAAATAGCAAGAAGAGCCTGGAAGGTGATACCCAGAAAAGGAGAAGTAAGACACAGCCTAACTAAGATAGTACAGGGCCCTACCGAACCTTACGCTGATTTCGTGAACAGATTAATGGAAGCAGCAGGAAACATTTTCGAAACCGTGGAAGAAGCAATGCCCTTAGTCAAAAGATTGGCGTATGAACAGGCCAATAAAACATGTCGGGAAGCTCTTAGACCGTGGCAGCATAAGGACATCCCTACCTTTTTGAAAATCTGTAGGGATGTCATGGATGATGTAGTTTCTGGATCACATGCTGCAGTAGCAGTAACCCGACAATTTAGACAGAACATGAGGGGACGTATATGCTTTAGATGTGGTCGAGAAGGGCATGTAATGAGGGAATGTAGGGCCAAATTTCCAGCCCGAGATCGGCAGGGCATAGAGAACTCGAGAAGACCAGGCCTTTGCCCACGCTGTAGAAGAGGAAATCATTGGGTCAGTGAATGTTACTTTAAAATAAACAGCGCAGGCAATCCCCTGAGGATGCCAAATGAGCCAGGCCCCATAAGAAGATCAGGTGTATATGGTCAACAGCAAAAAAACGGAATGTGGGCCCCTGCACCCCGGGGCCAAAACAATCGGTGGGTGCCACGGTCCCAAAACCAAATATTTACCGCGCAGAGTTACGAGCCACCGAATATTCGGTACTGACACCTCAAATGGGGCCACAAGCCATAGAGGTGAGGGCAGAAACAATTTCAGCGGAGCATAACGGACTTGGAATAATCGTAGGAAAAGAAACAAATGCTTTGAGAGGCCTAATGGTCATCACCGGAGTCATTCAATTACCTTTTGATAAGTTAAAAGTGCTAATACAATCTACAAAGGGTATTATTCAAATCAAACCAGAAGAACCTGTGGCTCAAATACTGATCATGATTGGAGCGCAGGATGTTAATGGACCCCAAGGGGAGAAATTTGCAGCCTTGTCCCTATCTTTAGCAGATCGACCTCTGTGGACCTTAACCATTAGAGGAAAGTCAATTCAGGGCCTGCTAGACACAGGTGCGGATGTAAGTATAATTTCGGAAAATGATTGGCCGAAGTCATGGCCCCTTCAGCCAGGAGATAATACTTTAGTAGGCCTAGGTGCGGCCATGACACCATCAAGAAGTGCTCAGGTGCTTCATTGGCAGGATCAAGAAGGGAACAAGGGAAATGTGCAACCTTATGTTAGTGCACTCCCCATCACATTATGGGGAAGAGACATTTTAGAACAATTGGGACTGACGTTAACAAATGAGGATCAATTGGAGAGTTCTACAGGACGGCGTATTATGTATAAAAAGGGATATCAGGAGAGAGGATTAGGCTCCAGAGAAGGCAGAAGGGACCTAGCCCAGCCCATAGGCGATTTTAAAAGACAGGACACGGGTTTTTCGTGGGGGCCACTGAGATGCAGCCGCTGCCATTGTCATGGCTGGACAACAAGCCAAAGTGGATACCACAGTGGCCCCTTACCCAGGAAAAGTTGGCTGCGGTAAATGATATAGTATCACAACAATTAGAGGCAGGCCACTTGCAACCATCAACCTCCCCATGGAATACGCCAATATTCGTGATAAAGAAAAAATCAGGGAAATACCGGTTGTTGCATGATTTACGGGCTGTTAATCAGCAGATGCAACCCATGGGGGCATTGCAACCCGGACTCCCGGTTCCTACTATGATCCCAAAGCATTGGCCACTAATAGTACTTGATCTGAAGGACTGCTTTTTTAGCATACCTCTACATGAACAAGACACTCAGAGGTTTGCTTTCACCGTACCTTCCATTAATCATCAAGGTCCCGACAAAAGATATGAATGGAAGGTGCTTCCCCAAGGAATGACCAACAGTCCTGCCATATGCCAGCTATATGTTGACCAGGCAGTAGAGCCGGTTCGACAACAGTGCCCAAAGGTACAAATTTTACACTACATGGATGACTTGTTAATAACGGCCGAAAGTGAAAGTCACCTAATGGAAGCATATAAGCTGCTGCTATTATATTTGGAAAAAGTTGGGTTACAAGTAGCGCCAGAGAAGATACAAAAAGGGGAAGTAGTACAGTACTTAGGACTTAAAGTAACTTCTGAAAAGGTAACCCCATTAGAATTTGAAATTGCAATAGATGGGTTACAGACCCTTAATGACTTCCAAAAATTATGTGGCAATTTAAACTGGTTGAGGCCCTATTGTAAATTAACTACCGAAGATATGATGCCATTATTCAATATTTTAGAAGGAGATGCCCAGCTTGATTCCCCTCGTAGATTGACAATAGAAGCCCGCTTGGCGTTACAGAAAATTGAAAAACAAATTAAAGCAATGCAGATGGAAAGATGTGATCCACAACAAGCCCTAGAAATATTAATTTTTATGGAACAGCTGTATCCCTTCGCAGTCATTTGGCAAGGAGGATCCTTGTTGTTTGTATACCCACATTCACATGCACCGCGTGTACTATACACCCAAGGCATTGCGGTGGCTGATTTAATATTAACAGCAATAAAAAAGGCGACAGAAATGGCGGGGAAGACTCCAAAGCGATGTGTAGTTCCCTTTGCTCAAGAGGCAGTAGAAGCCTTTACAAGGGAATGCTGGCAATGGGCATACATAGTTCTCATTCTACAAATAGAGATTGACAATCACTACCCTCGCCATCCATTTGTTAACTTCTGCACACAGGTTTCAATAAAACGGGTGCAGAAGGTGCGAAGGGATCCAATTCAAGGGGCAGTTACCGTATTTACGGATGGAGCTAAAGGCGGAACAGGAGCAGCTATATTTAACAATCAACGATATTTCGTTTTAACAGCATCCCCTTCTCCACAACATGCAGAATTAGCTATTATCGCAACAGTATTACGCAGAGAGAGTGCACCCATGAATATTTTGTCTGATAGTGCATATGTGGTGAATGCAGTTCAGATGCTCGCTACACAGTGCCTTATTCTTAAATCCTCCTCAGTCTATTCTTATCTAAGTGAAATTCAGGGGTTATTAAATCAAAGAGCATGCTATTTACATAGGCCACATAAGAGCTCATTCTAATTTACCTGGCCCACTTACTCGAGGAAACATGATGGCAGATCACTATTCAAGATTCTTGCTTGCATGCACCGCTTTGGAACAAGCTAAAGAATATCACTCTAAATGGCATGTTAACACCCACACTTTAAGTTTTAAATTTAATATTCCCCGCAAGCAAGCGGAAGATATTATTAGATCCTGTGAAAAGTGCGTTGTTACCATAGTTCCAAAGATTCCTGCGGGAGCCAATCCCCGTGGCCTTAAACCAGGACATATCTGGCAGATGGACGTTACACATATCCCCTCTTTTGGGCGACAAAGCTGTGTTCACGTCACTGTAGATACATACTCAGGTGTAATTATGGCCACAGCCATGAATAAAGAAGGAGTACAACAAGTAATCCAACACTGCTTGCAGGCTTTTGCAGCCTGGGGAGTTCCTCATGTGATCAAAACGGATAACGGCCCAGCGTATACATCAAAGCGTTTTGCTGCATTTTTGAAAGAATTCGGAATCTCCCATATTATCGGTATTCCATACAATCCACAAGGGCAAGCTGTGGTAGAACACGCTCACTTATATTTAAAAAATTTAATAATTAAACAAAAAGGGGGAATAGGGGAAATGGCCACATCCAACAAGGATGTCTTGGCCCTAGCTCTTTATACAATTAATTTTTTGAACAAGAAAAAGAACGGTAAAACACCTGCAGAAATGCATGCTCAATCAGTTGATAAGGAATCAATACAGTGGGTAATGTGGAAGGATTTACAGGACAACCAATGGAAAGGCCCGTTCCCCTTACTCAGAAGAGTACGAGGCGCCGTTTGTTTTTTTCCACAGGGTGCGGCACAACCAATATGGACCCCTGAGAGAAGAATTCGGTTGATAAACCTGCCAGCAGAAGATCTAGAAGAAGAAAACTCCATTTGAGGAAGAAAACAATGAATAACCAATCCCTGGGATCTTTGGAATATGGGACATTTTTCAACGAACTCTGAAGTAGTACGACAAACAAGACAGTCAATAGCATGAAGATCACGCTGAACTTTACACAGGCGCGTATCAACGCCAAGAAATAAAAAGAAAGGGGGTTCTGTGGGGAGCAACTCGGACTAGTCTATTACTGGAATTAAGACTTATTCTATGCATCTGCTCTCCCACAATATGGCGCTGGGAGAGGAGTAAACAGCTTCTACCCAGCTGCCTCTCACCAACTTGACAAGCTGCAGGAGCTGCTCCTGATTGGAGGAGAGCGGCGTGCTCGGCGTGTGGGCAGCCGAGTTGGGATTGGCGGAGGAGGACTATATAGGAGGAGAGAGACGGCATAGTGGTGTGGGTTGGTTGGAGAGTGCGTTGGAGAGTTCGCGGGGAAGTTCGTTACTTCGTTCTTTCTCATTTCTCTCTACTCATTCTTGCTTTGGGAGTTTGCTGTTTACTTATTCTTACTTTACTATAGAAAGGACTTGTAAAAAAAGGAACAACAAGCGCCCGGTCCGGTGCGGCTCCTCCGCACGCGGAGGAGCAGCAGGCTTCAGATCAGCGCAGCGCGCCAGCCGTAGCAGCCATTTGGGGAGTGAACCAATGGAGGGAAGACCTTTCTCTCTGTCTCTCTCTGTCTCTCTCACTGTCTAACTCTGATGTAAAATAAAAAAAAAAAAAAATGTCCCAAGCTTGGGCCCCTGCACCCACATAGGAGACCTGGAAGAAGTTCCTAGCTCCAGCCTTCTGTCTGGCCCAGCTCTGGCTATTGTAGTCATTTATGGGGTGAACTTGTGAATAGAAGATCTCTCTGTGTCTCTCCTTTTCTCTCTGTAATTCTGCCTTTCAAATTAAATAAATAAGCCTTTAAAAATATAAAATATTCTATGTTACTCGATTTTTACGGAATAAATCAACAATATAAAGCATTTTGTGCTTTTTTTGTTCATATTTATATCATGTATCTTCTGAACATCCATGCCTATTGAGTTATCATTGATTAAATAATGGTAAAGATAATATTGGCTTTCATTTCTTCCTTACTAAGAAGTAGTGCTTAATGTGAGCAACATGTACTAACAGAATGTATTTGCTTTCAACATGTAGAGTCATGTTGTCTAATGCCAGTGACTCAATGTGACTAAGAAATGACCAAGGTCATTTTCTCTCATGAATTAAAGAAGACTTAAGAAATGGCTCATTAACTTAAATTTTTAGAATTTAAAGACTTATAAATGTTCAAAATACCAAAGTAAGAGATGGTATCATTGGCTCAACAGGTGAAACAGGTGCTTGGAACACTCACATCCCTATCAGAGGATGTGGTTCAAGTCCTGGCTACTCCAGTTCCAATCTGGTTTCCTGCTAACACACATCCTGGAAGGCAGCAAATGACAGCTGAAGTACTTGAATGCCTACCACCCACATGGGAGCCCAGCCCCAGCTATTTAAATTATTTTAAGAGTGAATAAGCAGATGGAAGATTTCTTTCATTCTTTCTCTCTCCCTCCCGCCCTCCCTCTCTCTTTCTCTCTCTCTGACCTTCAAATTAACACTTTTAAAACATAAAATAAATCCCAAGATAATTGAAAGGAAAAAACACACAAAGAGAACTGAGATGTGCTTTCATCTTCCAATTCTTATATCGTCTAGCTCCAAAAATATGATTCTAGAATATTAAAAATAATAACATAAATAATCTTAAATTCTATCTGAAGATAGAATATTTCTTAGATGTTATTAAGACTGCCTCATGATGACAGAAATAAAAGAAACTGCATTTGATGGTTAAGGAACAGGTCTTCATGCCTGGTGCATTAAAGCTGGATCCTTCCATTGCAATGTTAAATTTCTCCTGACAATCAGTTGGGGGCATTAGTTCTTTCTGGCCACAGATTGATGGATGATGAATTGGTTGATACGTTTTCCTCTAATTACCTCTTCATCTTTAACCAGAAAGTATTAATAATAATTCATGTGAGTATAAGGTCCACTGTCAAATATTCATCTTGGATTTTAATTTCCTTAAGTATACAATATATTTCTATGATGACTTAGTAAGAAGCTCTCTACCTTACTATAGAGTAATATTAAGAAATCAAGAACAGATTGGGTCAATCATGGTTTTGTTTTATGTAAAATGTGTTGTTGAAATTCTGAAACAATAATACTAGTATATTGGAACTGCATCATTAAGTAAATCAGTAAAAGATGGTGGAAATCCAGTTTCTCATGATTAAAGTAAGAAGTAAACAGGGATTCCACGATGGCTGCATAGGGGCAGATGCGCTGCTTTAGACAAGGGGGAAACAGAAGAAGAAAAGCAGAGGAAATGCATTCCCAGGAGACAGTTGGAGAGAAGTTCGCAGTGGAAATTAAACAGAAGAAAAAAGAACACCACACAGCAGTGTGGGAGGTGAGGATACACAGCGAGTGAAGGAACCACACGCCAGCCCCACAGCCAGGAACTGGAGCAGACGCCAGCTTGGGAAAGCGAGGCGAGAGCAGACTGCTGGCCTATGCCACTAGTGGTATTGCCTGAGGAAGAGCCTGTGAGTCAGCCTGGAGTCCTAAAAGGAGGAAAGGTACCCGCCCGGTCCTGTGAAAGAAAAGTACACTTCTTTGTCCTCCTCCCCGCACAAAGGCATCCATCAACTGGCCGGGAGACAGAGCCATCTTGATTTCAGTAAAGGCTGTAGCAGCCCCTGTGAGTGCATGTGATTAGGGGATTTTACCAGAGGGGAAAAAAATCTACATCCATCAGTGACTGAGTCTGGCTTGGAAGGTTGACAGGAGGCTGGGCACCTCTGTAACACTATGAGGTATTCCTACCCTCTCAACATGTCATAGGCCCTGGGGCTCAAACTGCCAAGGCAGAGGACCCACAGGTGGCTGGCTCTTGAAATGACTCTGCTAACGAAAGCCTCCACTAATAGCCTATTGGAACTCATAAGAGAGTCTGCTAAATTGACAGGATATAAAATTAACGCCCAAAAATCAACGGCCTTTGTATATACACACAATGACATTGCTGAGAAAGAATCAGTCCCATTCACAATAGCTACAAAAAAAATTTAAATACATTGGAATAAATTTAACCAAGGAGGTGAAATATCTCTTCAACGAGAATTACAAAACATTAAAGAAAGAAATAGAAGAAGACACACACAAAAAAAGGAAAAATCTTCCTTGTTCCTGGTTTGGAAAAATTAATAACATCAAAATATCCATACTACCAAAAGTAATTTATAAATTCAATGTGATCCCAATCAAAATAATAATGACATTCTTCTCAGACTTAGAAGAGAAAGATGTTAAAATTCTAAAATTCATTTGGAAACACAAAAGAACCTGAATAGCTAATCAATCTTAAAAAAACAAAAACAAAGTGGAAGGTATTACAATATCAGATTTTAAGACACTCTACAGGGCAGTTATAATCAAAACAGCTGGATACTGGCACAAAAATAGATGTGTAGGCCGATGGAACAGAATAGCAACTCCAGAAATCTATCCACACATTCTACAACCAACTAATCTTTGACAAAATGGTTAAAATCAATCCCTGGAGATAGGACAATCTCTTCAACAAATGGTGTTGAGAAAACTGGAACTCTGCAAGAGATCTCTGCAAGTAGGAAACAAAACCCCTGCCTTACACTTTATACAAAACACAGCTAATAATGGATCAAGGATCTGAATCTATTACTTGATACCATCAAATTACTAAGGTAGGCCCTTGAGGAAACTGCAAGACATTGGCACAGGCAAAGACTTCTTGGAAAAGATCCCAGAGACACAGGCAGTAAAAAACAAAAATAGACAAATGGGATTCTATCAAGCTAAACTGTGTTTGTACTGCAAAAGAGACACTGAAGGGCCGGAGTAACCATGTTTCGAGAAAGTGCCTGCATTGGGAGAGGCAGGCCCGACTTCCCCGGAGAAGCAGCCTCACTCTGGGAAAATGGAAAGTTACAACGGAACAGCTCACTAGTGTTCACCATGTAAGGAAATCCCCTGGTCTGACCCATTCAGGAACAACCACGTTCGATCAGGAATACCAGAGGTGAACCCAGACAATCCACTGTTACCCCACACCCCTCGATGACGTAACCTGGCTCTAAAAGAGGCTCCCAATCACGGCTCAGGGCCTTCCTCTGCCCTCCGCTGCGTGGTTGAGTAGACGGGGTACCTGCTGCAGCTTGTACTTCTGAAATAAACCTTGCTCTTGCATTTCCATGTGTTCAAGTCTCCAGCGGCATTTGAGGATCCGACGATCTGGGCACAACAATACTAAGCAAATTGAAGAGGCAACCAGCAGAATGGGAGATAAAGGATTAATTATCAGAGGATTAATAATAAAAATCTATAAAGAGCTCAAGAAACTCAACCTATAAAAACAAACAGTCCAGCTAAGAATTGGGCAAAGGATTTGAATGGGAATTTTTCAAAAGAGAAAATCCAAATAGTCAACAAACACATAAAGAAATTATCAGGCTCACTAGCCTTCAGAGAAATGCAAATCAAAACCACAATGAGGTTTCACCTTACCCCTGTTAGAACAAGTCTCCTACAGAAACCAAGGAACAATAAATGTTGGGTAGGATGTGAGGGAAAAGGTATTCTAATCCTCTCTTGGTGAGAATGTAAACTAGTATTGCCATTGTGGAAGACAGCATGGAGATACTTCAGAAAGCTGAAAATAGATTTACCATATGACCCAGCAATCCCAGTCCTGGGAGTTTACCCAAACAAAAAGAATCCAACATATGAAAGCATTATCTGTACCCCCCTGTCTATTGCAGCTCAATTCACAGTAGCTAGGTTATGGAATCAACCAAGATATCTATCAACTGATGACTAGATAAAGAAACTGTGCGATAGATGATAGATAGATAGATAGATAGATAGATAGATAAAAACATGGATGAAAGTAGGTCATTGTCAACAAATAAGAGAGAGTAAGAAGGAGGAAGGAGGAAGGGTGGGAGGGATGATAGTTTGGGAAGTATCACTGTACTTCTAAATCTGTATATATGAAATACAAGAAATGTGTTCAACTTAAAAATTAAAATAAATAAATAGTATATAAATAAAACCAAGAACCTCACAAAAACAAGAAGACCTTTCTCTCTGTCTCTCTCTCTCACTGTCCACTCTGCCTGTCAAAAAAAAAAAAAGGCATAGATAGAAAGTTAGAATAATCTATGTCAGAATGAATTAGAGTTGTTGAAAACAGTATGACCTCATTTTTGGCTAGATATATACAGAGACAACAAAAAAAGAGACAGATATTTGTGGATATGTATATAAATAGTAATTATTATTCTCAAGCACTTGTATTCCCAAACTCAAGAACTAAAAGCAATGACACAATGAGAAGCAATGTAACAATGAGAACACCCACAGCCTATGTATTGATTTTTTAATATTTATTTATTTATTTGAAAGTCAAGTGTTACACAGAGAGAGAGGAGAGGCAGAGAAAGAGAGGGAGAAATCTTCCATCCACTAGTTCATTCCCCAGTTGGCTGCAATGGCCAGAGCTGCACCAATCTGAAGCCAGGAGCCAGGAGCTTCTTCCAGGTCTCCCATGTGGGTGCAGGGACCCAAGGATGTGGGTCATCTTCAACTGGTTTCCCAGGCCATGGCAGAGAACTGGATTGGAAGTAGAGCACCTGGGACTAGAACCAGCGCCCATATGGGATGTTGGCACTGCAGGTGGCAGCATTATGCACTATGCCACAGAGTCGCACCCCCCGCCCATGTTGTTTTCTAATGCCATTATCCATAAAAGACATTAGGATTGTTTGGCCAAAAAAATGGCTTATTCTACCACAGGGTAGGATATACAACATGAGGCTTACACCATCATCTAACAGACAGAGTTGCTAACTGTAGGAGCTCCTAATTTCAAAGCTGCAACAATTGAAGCAACAAAATAAATAATGTAGTATTCGATTGTAACCCAGAACATAAAATAAATATCCATGAGATCAATGTGAATGACTTAAGTAAGTAAATAGAAATATAGACAACTCTTCTATACCTATCAATTCCAAGTAATTCACGTCGTGTGGATACTCTTCCCTCAGGAAAGCGGAGCCCTCTGCCCTCCTTTAAACATGGGCTCCATAGGGATTCCTTCCAAACAGTAAGCAGAATCTGGAGAGCAACTCCAGGGGGAGGCACCGAGAAACAATACTTCACCCAGGTGACAGAGCCTACACCAACACGTCATATCGATAGCATGCACCCTGGATATGACATGATAAGAACGGCATTTTATGCTTGTGCTAAGACTTTTTTTTCCCCGTGAAACCCATGACCGTGACTAATCAGGAGAGGATTGTAGACAAGTCCCAACTGAGGGACAGCTTGTAAAATACCTGATCCTTACTTTTCAAAACTGTCCAAGTCATCAAAACCAAGGAAAATCTGAGATGCAATCTGGAGGGGTCTAGGGAGGGATGAGGACACAAAGCAATATGGGGTTCTGGAATAAATCCTGAGTATGTAAAAAGGACAGCAGATAAAAACTAAAGAGATCTGAATAAAAATGTGGACTTTGGAGCTTAAAAAACACTTTTAAGTAGCATGTGTGTTACATATGGAATTTCAAATGAAGTTTTAAAATATTTTGAAATAAATAAAAATGAAAGCACAACAGTTCTTAAAGATAAATATATAGAATTGAATGCTTTAACAGAAAATTAGAAGCTAGAGAAAGAATAGCAATTTAAACCTAAAGTAATCAGAAAAACAAACAATAAAACGTAGAGTATAAGTCAATCAAATTGAAAACAGAAGCTCAAGAGAGAAAATCAACAAAATAAAATTACTTCTCTGAAAGTTAGTAAAATCAATAACTATCCAGGCAGGCTATGAAAAAAAGGAGAAAGCACAAAATTACCAATATAAGATATGAAGGAGAGGACATCACTACAGATTCGGTAGATAATAAAGGAAGTTGTGAACAATTACACACCTACTAATTAGACAACCAAAATAATCAGTTCCCAAAAAGACACTGTCTACCAGAATTGACATAAAAAGAACAAGCAATAGGAATAATATTATACCTATTAAGGATATTTAATCAACACTGAATAATCATCTATAACAAAAAAGTACCAGGTCCAGAGGGAGTCAATAATAAATGTTACCACATGTTTAATAGAAAAAATTGTACCAGTTCTTTAACAGAGTGAATATTTCCCAACTCATTCCATAGGGTCAAAATTTCCCTAACATCAAAACCAGACAAAGACATTTCATGAGGGCACTGACGCTGTGGCACAGTTAAGTCACTGTCTGCAGTGCCAGCAACCCACATGGGCACCAGTTCGAATCCCAGATGCTCTGCTTCTGATCCAGATTCCGCTAAAGGCCTGGAAAATCAGGGAAGATGGTCACATCCCAGATTGCTGCAATTACCAGGGGCTGGGCAAGGCTGCTGCCCGGAGACAGGAACTTCGTCCAGATCTCTCACCTGGGTGCGGAGGCCCAAACACTTGGTCAGTCTTCTGCTGCTTTCCTAGGCTGGTAGCAGAGAGCTTGATCGGAAGTGGAGCAGCTGGGTCATGAACTGGGGCCAATATAGAATACCAGCATGTGGGTGGTGGCTTTACCCACTAGCCCCAGAAAAAATAGCTGGAAAAAACACTAATTCACAATAAAAACTCTCAGAAGTCTAGGAGTAGCGTACTACCTTCACTTGATAAAAATAGACACACACACAAAAAAACCCTACATTTAACCTACTCAGTGATAAAAAAACTTTAAGCTTTCCCCTAAAAAAGAAAAAGAAAAAAGCAGGAATAAATGTTAAAAGAAAAACTTTTAGGCAAAATAAATTTATTAGAGTTTACTTGAGCAAAGAATGATATATGAATCAGTCAGCACTCATGCAGATGAGGTTCAGAGAGTCCCACCTAGCACCACGGGCATACACCGAAAAGGAAGGACAATACAGCAGCAGCTTGGTTGGTTATAGCTCAGCACTTTTTTTATTTGATGTGATGTGATGAGCCATTTGCCTTATAAAGCTGGGGTCTGATGTGTGGGTAACCCGTGATTGGCTCAAAGTTGGTTGCAGTGATTGGCTGAGACTCAACTATTTGTCATAAGAATATACCCTTGGGGGCTAGCGCTGTGGCTCACTTGGTTAATCCTCCGCCTGAGGCACCAGCATTCCATCTGGGTGCTGGGTTCTAGTCCCAGTTGCTCCTCTTCCAGTCCAGCTCTCTGCTGTGGCCCAGGAAGGCAGTGGAGGATGGCCCAAATGCTTGGGCCCCTGCACCCACATGGGAGACCAGGAGGAAGCACCTGGCTCCTGGCTTCGGATCAGCATAGCTCCAGCCATAGTGGCCATTTTGGGGAATGAACCAACAGAGAGAAGACCTTTCTCTCTGTCTCTCTCTCTCTCACTGTCTAACTCTGTCAAATATTAAAAAAAATACCCTTAAATTACATTGTAATTTATCATGTAGGAATTCAAAGTATGGAGGGAGAGATTTAGGCTTAATCTGACTTAATTTAACAAAAGCAAGGCTGTCCCACTCACTATATGTTTCAACATCATACTAGAAGTTTTAGCTAATTCAATAATGTAAGAGAAAGAAATGAAAGATATATAGATTGGAAATAAATAAAACTACCTGTTATTCCAGATGACATAGTCATCTATGTAGAAATCTGAAAGAATCAACAACAACAAAAAAAAAAAAAAACAAAAAAAAAAAAACAAAAACCTGACACTCCTTAGACTAGCAAGCAATTATAACAAAATTTTAGGATGCAAGGTTAACTAACATAGGAGTGGGTATTGTGGTGCAATAATTAGGATGCTGCTTCAGATATCCAGTATCCCATATCATAGTGGCTAGGTTTGACTCTCTACTTTGGTTCAGATAACCAGTATTCCATATCATAGTGGCTAGGTTTGACTCTCTACTTTGGTTCAGATAACCAGTATCTGTGGGGAGCAACTTGGACTAGACTGTTACTGGAATTAAGACTTATTCTATGCATCTGCTCTCCCACAATATGGCAATGAGAAGGGAGTAACAACTTCTACGCAGCTGCCTCTCACCAACTTGAGTGATGACCTGCAGGAGCTGATCCTGCTCCTGATTGGAGGAGAGCAGCATACTCGGCGTGTGGGTAGCAGAGTTGGGATGGTGGAAGAGGACTATAAAGGAGGAGAGAGACAACATGCACCAGGAACATCTATCTGAAGGAACACCTGAGCAGCCCCCGAGAGAGCCGGCCGGTGGTGTGCCGCTCCCCCGCGGAAGTGGGGAAAGTGGCAGGGGGAACCGCCCTTCCACGGAGGTGGAAGGGTCGGTAGCCAACCCGGGAAGAACCAGCAGCAAACCCGGGGAGGGCCGAGCAGATGAAAGAACAACGCAGGGTCCTGTGTCGTTCCTCCACGAAGAGGGGGAGCGACAAGTATCCCATATCATAGTGGCTAGGTTTGAGTCCTGACTCTGGTTCCAGTTCAGTTTCCTACTAATGTGCATCCTTGGGAGTCAGCAAATGATGGCTCAAGTCCTTGCGTTCGTGTCACCATGAGAGGGATCCAACTGCATTTCTGAGCTTCTGGTTTTGGTCGCCTAGCCCTGGCTGTTGTAGACATTTGGAGAATAAATCAGTAAATGGAAGAACTCTCTCTCTCTCTCTCTCTCTCTCTCTCTCTTTCTCACTCTGTCTGTCTCTATCAATCTACCTTTAAAACAAAAACTAATTAATTAATGGTTTTTAAAAAGAATCATACATATATCAACAATAAACAAATGGAATTCAAAATTGAACACCAGGATGAACATTTAACCTATTGATTAAGATGACTGCGTGTCTGGCCGGCGCCGTGGCTCACTGGGCTGATCCTCCGCCTTGCGGCGCCGGCACCCCGGGTTCTAGTCCCGGTCGGGGCACCGGATTCTGTCCCAGCTGCTCCTCTTCCAGGCCAGCTCTCTGCTGTGGCCCGGGAGTGCAGTGGAGGATGGCCCAGGTGCTTGGGCCCTGCACCCCATGGGAGACCAGAATAAGTACCTGGCTCCTGCCATCAGATCAGCGTGGTGCGCTGGCCGCAGCGCGCTGGCCGCGGCGGCCATTGGAGGGTGAACCAATGGCAAAATAGGAAGACCTTTCTCTCTGTCTCTCTCTCTCACTGTCCACTCTGCCTGTCAAAAAAAAAATTAAAAAAAATAAAAATTAAAAAATAAAAAAAAAAGATGACTGTGTGTCACATCAGCATACCTGGATTTAATGCCCATATCCAGCTCTTAGCTCCAACCTCCTGCTAGGGAAGACCCTTATGGTAACAGTGATGGTTCAAGTATTTGAGTTTCTGCCACCCTTATGGATAACATGGATTTAGTTCTTATCTCCCAACTCTGATCTTGCCCAGTCCTAGTCACTGTTTGCATTTGGAGAATGAACTAGTTGGTGGTGATAGAGATTATCCCATGTTCATGTATAGGAATACTCAATACGGTCAAGATTTCAGGTCTCCCCAAACTGATCTATAGATTTAAATCAATGTCAATCAAATTCATGGCAAGTTATTTTGTGGATATTGACAAGTGGATTCTTGGAGAATCAAACAATGAAGATAACTAACACAATATTGATAAAGAAGATCAAAGTTGGAGAACTGATGGTACCTAACTTCAAGGTTTACTCTAAAGCAATGCACCATCAGCAAGACACTGTGTTGAAATGAGTTATCAAGACATGAAAAGAGGCCGGCACTGCGGCTCACTAGGCTAATCCTCCACCTGCGGTGCCGGCATCCCGTGTTCTAGTCCCAGTCGGGGCTTCAGATTCTTTCCCGGTTGCCCCTCTTCCAGGCCAGCTCTCTGCTGTGGCCAGGGAGTGCAGTGGAGGATGGTCCAAGTGCTTGGGCCCTGCACCCGCATGGGAGACCAGGAGAAGCACCTGGCTCCTGGCTTCGGATCAGCACAGTGCACCGGCCGCAGCATGCCAGCCGCAGTGGCCATTGGAGGGTGAACCAATGGCACACAAAGACCTTTCTCTCTGTCTCTCTCTCTCACTGTCCACTCAGCCATGACATGAAAAGACATGGAAGAAACTTAAATATTTGTTACTAAACAAAATCAGCCTATCTGAAAAGGCTACATTTCTTGGATGTCTAACTAATAACATCCAAGAAAAGGTAACACTTTAAAGATGATACCAAAATTCAATGTTTTTCAGGGGTTAAAAATAAAGAGGGATGAATAAGTAGACCTAAGAGGGTTTTTAGGACAGGGGAACCACTCTGCATCATATTACAGTGATGAGCACATGCCATACATCTACTCAGACCCATGGAATGGACAACACCATGAGTGAACCCTAATGCCACCCATGACCTTTGGTTAGAGTGTGAAGTGTCAACTGTAGGCTCATCAATTATGACAAACGCACTACTCTGCTGGGGAATGTTGACAATGGAAAGGCAAGACACATGTGGGGCCTGCAGAATATTGGAAATCTCTACATTCTGTTTCATTTTACTGTGAACCTACAACTACTCTAAAAATAAATTTTTTTAAAAATCCAGGGTTAATTCTACCACCACAAATAATTCAGTGCCAAACGTGTTATCTAATTCATTCTGAAGCTGCTTTAGTAACAGCTTATTTAATTCACTCGATTGTCCATCCATTATACATCATGAAAAACCCATGTTCTCTGTAAATGGGCTGTTTTGCAATTGATAAAAGATACATGTAAAACTATTCTCATACAAAAACATAATTTTAATTTAATGGAGATAGCTATCAAAAGAATACAAGAAGGCTGGCACCGCGGCTCACTAGGCTAATCCTCCTCCTGCGGCGCCAGCACCCCGGGTTCTAGTCCCAGTCGGGGCACTGGATTCTGTCCCAGTTGCTCCTCTTCCAGGCCAGCTCTCTGCTGTGACCCGGGAAGGCAGTGGAGGATGGCCCAAGTACTTGGGCCCTGCACCCCATGGGAGACCAGGAGAAGCTCCTGGTTCCTGGCTTCGGATCAGCGTAGCTCTAGCCGTGGCAGCCATTTGGGGGGTGAACCAATGGAGGGAAGACCTTTCTCTCTGTCTCTCTCTCTCACTGTCTAACTCTTCCTGTCAAACACACAAAAAAAAGAATACAAGAAAAATGTTATACTAGTTTTGAAAAATAAAGATTTTTTTCATCTTTAACACAGAGTAAAATAAGATAACTTCACATACACACAGAGATAAATCAACATTACTAACTGTAGCAGAAGTCTTTACTTTCTAATGGTTTGGTATTTTAACTAAAAAGCAAGAAAGGAATTCTCTCTTTTGTGTCAAAGAATCAAGCAAATACAAAGGGGTGTGATGAAATGGAATTATAACTTGCTGGCAATATGCAGCATTAGAATTTATTATAATTATATTTTGGGTAAGAGGCTTGAAACTGTTTATGAAAGAAAATATGTCAGGTCTTTAGCCCAGACGCCAGAAAATGTGAGCATTTTGGTGAACTCACATGTTTTTCTTTATAGTACCATAATAGATTTTTTTTTTTTGGCACTGGATTATGACTTCTAGAGAAAAAAATCATTGACCCCAACAACGTGGATTTCAGGTATGTTTGCCTTCATTTCAATTCTTACATCAGGGGCTCTCAAACAGAAAACTAAGGGAATTCGATTTTGAAGTCAACTAGATTTTGAAAAATTTTTTTTTTTTTTTGACAGGCAGAGTTGATAGTGAGAGAGAGACAGAGGGAAAGGTCTTCCTTTTGTTGGTTCACCCCAGCGCTGCGCCGATCTGAAGCCAAGAGCCAGGTACTTCTCCTGGTCTTCCACGGGGTGCAGGGCCCAAGCACTTGGGCCACCCTCCACTGCACTCCCTGGCCACAGCAGAGAGCTGGACTGTAAGAGGAACAACCGGGACAGAATCCGGCGCCCCACCAGGACTAGAACCCGGTGTGCCAGCACCACAGGCGGAGGATAAGCCTAGTGAGCCACGGCGCCGGCCTAGATTTTGGACTTCAGAGTCACTGACAGCTATCACAGTCATCTCTCTTCCCATGGCTTATCTGGAATCTCAGTGGGAAATAGACATGCAGTCATGATGCCAGGTTCCTTGTCTCCCCTGCAATCAGATCTCACGCGATCAGCATGCAACTCAGACAAGGTTACTGGGGGCTTAGGCTTGAACACCAGGAAGACACATGGCAGGAGGGGATACCGCTGACTGACTCAATGACGGCAGCTGGGCAGTTCTGATTGGGTAGGGAGGTGTGCTAGTCTCCCCACCTCAGTATGTAGCGCTCTGATCTGCATGTGGCTCTGTGGTCTGCCTTAGCCCCCTTCAGCACACAGCACCCCAGTTCGCAGCCAGGCACTGTTTTCTTGTCCAAAAGATGCTCAAAATGGCCCTGCTTTTCCCTTACGTCCACTCCAGGAAGGTCCAATGTTGGTGGTGTTCGGTTATTCTGAGAGTGCTCGCAGACACTAAGATGGCAGTGGTCTTTGCAGTTAAGATGGGGAGCCCCAAGGCTCCCCCTTGCTTTGCAGACAGCAGGAACAACCTGTAGTGGAGGTCAGGAGGAGCCTGATTTTGTGAGTCTTGCTCCTGTCCTGTCTCAGTAGCAATACTAACTCTTAAGGGTTTAAGTCACAGTACTCCACAAACTCTCAGGGGATACCGAGGATTTTACAGAAATTAAGTGTTCTTTCCTTTTTTTTTTTTTTTTTTTTTTTTGACAGGCAGAGTGGACAATGAGAGAGAGAGACAGAGAGAAAGGTCTTCCTTTTTGCCGTTGATTCACCTCCAGTGGCTGCTGCGGCCGGCACGCTGTGCTGATCCGAAGCCAGAAGCCAGGTGCTTCTCCTGGTCTCCCATGGGGTGCAGGGCCCAAGCACTTGGGCCATCCTCCACTGCACTCCTGGGCCACAGCAGAGAGCTGGACTGGAAGAGGGGCAACCGGGACAGAATCCGGCGCCCCGACCGGGACTAGAACCCGGTGTGCCGGCACCGCTAGGCGGAGGATTAGCCTAGTGAGCCACAGCACCCGAAGTGTTCTTTCTTTCACAGAAATCAAGAGATTCCTGCACTGATCAAGTATGTTAAGAGATAAATTTGACTCACAAATTTTATCAAATATTAATGCTAGGAGCAATACTCGTTAAGTCTTTTTCCCCAACATTTTAGTATGAGAATGTTCAAATATACAGAAACATGGACAGACTGCTGTGGTGAATACTCAGTCTCATCAGTTGGGTTCTACAATTAAATTCTGTGGTGTTTGCCAATTAATTCAACTCTATATTCATCAATCAACTCTTTTTTTCTAGATTTCAAAATAAGCTGCTGACATCAGCACATTTTACTCATAAGCATTTTGTTATGTGTATCATTAAGTCCACTCCAGTATTTGTTCATATATTTTGAGGCAGAATTTAAAAGTTAAATATGCAAATCTCAACTGTTCATTTGCGGTGTTTAGCAAATCCATATACACAGACTTCTGGCCAACTATTTTCAAGAGTAAATTTTACTACTGCACCAAAAGATTCCATTTGGCCCCCGTCCAGTCACTATCACTCAACTCACTAAAAATGGAAAGATTCCAACAGAGAGAATTACTATTCTGGTATTTCTCACTACAAAGCAGTTTAGGAAGTTCTAAAACTGTGTATAATTGCCATCAGCTAGTCTGTGCTTTTCTGCAAAGAGTATAGTATACCCAACAAATCAATTTCGAAATTCATCTATGGTTTATGTGTAAGTAATTTTTGCTAACAGCTTCATTGAAGTATAATTTATCTATCACAAATGCATACTTCATTTACTCAAAAAATTCCCTCATAAAAAATATTGTGGATTCCCACTCTGAACCACCAGCCGCAGGCAAACAAAGATCTCTCTTGTGTTCCTATACCTTCACTATTTTGTAGAATCATGTGATGTGTTGTCTGTTGAATCTGGCTTTCTTTCACTGAACATATCATTCATATTGTAGGATATGTTAATATTCGAGTCCTTTAATTGTTGAGTAGTATTCCATTGTATAATTATATTACATATTATTATTTATTCCCCAGTTCATGCATAATTAGATTGCTTCCACTTTTAGACTATTATTGATAATGCTGCTATGATCATTGACAAATATCTTTGTGTGGCTATCTATTTTCGCTTGGCTTAGGATATTTAGAGCCTTACAGTTTTGAGTAACTGCCAGATTATTTTTCAAAGTGTCTGTACCATTTTGTGTTCCTACCAGTGGTGCAGAAAAAGTATCAGTTTCTACACACCCTTGACACACTTGCTATTTTTTTTACATATTTTTAATTTACATTACAGTAAAAAGGTTTAACACTTTAATGAATAAGAAGTTTAACAAGAAAAAAGCAAAAAGACCTTAGTTTAGTGGGAATACAGACAATGGTTATAAAAAATAATTGACTAAGGGCCAGCACTGTGGCGTAGCAAGTAAGGTCACCCCCTGCAGTGCCAGCATCCCTTATGGGTGCAAGTTTGAGTCCGGCTGCCCCATATCCAATCCAGCTCTCTGCTATGGCCTGGAAAAGCAGTAGAAGATGTCCCAAGTCCTTGGGCTCCTGCACCCACATGGGAGACCTGGAAGAATCTCCTGGTTCCTAGCTTCGGATCGGCGCAGCTTCGACCATTGCGACCAACTGGGTAGTGAACTAGCGGATGGAAGACCTCTCTCTCTTTCTCTCTCTCTCTCTCTCTCTCCCTCCCTCTCCCTCTCTCTCTTTCTCTGCCTCTCCTCTCTCCCTGTGTAACTCTGACTTTCAAATAAATAATCTTTAAAAAAATTGACTAGAAAAATGGTCAATTCACCCAAATAGAGCAAATTTTAAAGTAATCACAGATCATTAAAACTATGGTAGCATAACATTCTTAACCATTGGCTTGCCAGAGGTATAAAACAAAGTTTTACAAAACTACATTTCCAGAAACACTGACACACACAGAGTTTTCTTTCTTTTTTAATTGTTTATTTATTGGTTTGTTTGCTTTTTAAATTTTAGCTCCCACATATAAAAGGAAAACATGTGGTATTTGTCTTTCTGGGTCCAGCTCATTTCATTCAACATGATGTCCACCTAGTTGCATCCATTTTGTTGCAAATGGTAGAATTTCATTCTTTTTTATAGCTGAATAAATATCCCATTAGTATATTTACCACGTTTTCTTTATCCATTCATCTGAGGCTGGACGTCCTGGTTGATTCCAAATTTTGGCTATTGTGAACAGTGCTGCTATAAACATGGTGGTGCAGGTATCTGATTCATTGTGTTCAAGTCTTTTATGTCTACACCCAGTAGTGAGATTGCTGGGTCATATGGCACATCTATTTCTAGTGTTTTGAGAAATCTCCACATGGTTTTCCACAGTGCCTACACTAATTTCCAGTCCCATCAAAAGTGCATAATAAGTGTTTCCTGTCGTCCACATCCTTGCCAGCATTTGATGCCATTCTGACAGCGATGGGGTGACATCTCATTGTGGTTTTGATGTGTATTTCCCTGATGGCTAGTGATGCTGAGCATTTTTTTCCTGTATTTGCTGAATTCGTATTTCTTCTTTTGAGAACTGCATGTGGAGGTCCTTTGCTCTTCCTTAACTGGATTGGTTCTTTTTTTCTAGTTGATTTTTTTTTCATTGATATATCCTGGATATTAAACCTTTGTTAGACAGGTAGTTCACAAATATTTTACTCATTCTGTTGGATGTCTCTCTACTCTATTAATAAATTCCTTTGCTGTGCAGAGGCTTCTGAGTTTGATATGGTTATATTTGTTTCGCTTTATTTTTGCTGTCTGTGCTTTGGGGGTCTTCTCCAAGAAGTCATTCCCTACAGCAGTGTCTTGGAGTATTTCCCCTAGGGTTTCTGCCAGCAACTCCATAGACTCAAGTCTTAAATTTAGGTCTTTGGACCACCTTCAGTTGATTTTCGTCTATGGTAAGAGATATGGATCTAATTTTATTCTTCTACACATATACATCTAGTTTTACCACCACTATTTGTTAAAGAAATTATCCTTACTCCACTGTATAGTCTGAGTACTTTTGTCAAAAATCAGCTGACTGCATGTAAGTGGATGAATTTCCGGGGTCTCAGTGAAATCAGTATATGAAAGAGTTATCTGTACCCATGTTTATTGCAGCTCAGTTCACAAATTAAGGTATGAAATCAATCCAGATGCTCAACAACTGATGACTGGATAAAGAAAATGTGGCATATATAGACTGTGGAATATTACTCAGCAGTAAAGAAGGATAGAATCCTCTCTTTGCAACAAAATGGTTACAACTGGAAATAATTATGCTTACTGAAATAAGTCAATCCCAAAAAGACAAATACCATGTTTTACCTGATCTGTGGTAACTAATAGAGTACAAAAAATGCAATGTATATGAGCCAAATTAACATTTTAAGTACTGATTATTAATTAGAGCCCTTGTCTCTACTGTTGAGGAACAATGCTTTTTTCTTCTTCCTTTTTTGTTGAATTATTTACTTATTAGAAGCTTATATTTATGATTATAAAATAAACTGAAAGTATGTCATTGTAAAAATTAAAAGAATAATAAAGAAGGAGGAGGTAGAGTAGAAGTGTGGGTGGGAGGGAGGTTATGGTTGGCAGTATCATTATGCTTCTTATCTGCATATATGAAATACATGAACTTTAGTCATCTTTATAAATATATTTTAAAATGAAGAATTTTTTTTAATTTCTGGGCTCTCTAGTCTGTTCCATTGCATTGGTTTTTATGCCAGTATCATGTTATTTTAATTATTACTGCTTTGCACTATGCTTTGGAATTGTATCTTTTGATGCCTCCAGTTAGAATTTTCTTGTTCAGGATAGCTTTGGCTTCTCTGGGTCTTCTGTGATTCCATATGAATTTCAGGGTTGCTTTTTCTAATTCCGTAGAAGTCTTTACTTCCAGTCCAGCTTTCTGCTAATGTGCCTGGGAAAGCAGCAGAGGATGGCCCAGATCCCTGGGCACCTGCACCCACCTGGGAGACCCAGAGGAAGCTCCTGGACCCTGGCTTCAGATAGGCTCAGCTCTGGCTGTTGTGGCCATTTGGGGAGTGAACCAAATGGAAAATCTCTCTGTCTCTGTCTCTACATCTCTCCGTAACTCTTTCAAATAAATTAAATAAATCTTTTTTAAAAAGGAAAGAAAAGTGAACAGAGCATAAGGAACCGGTAGGACCTCATCATGTAGAACTACACACACACACACACACACACACACACACAATGGAAAAGCAGAAGACAAAGAGGGAAATAAAAGAACAGAAATATTATTTGAATTAATAATTGCCCATAACATCTTAAATTTAAATAACATCAATCTACCCATCCAAGAAGCTTGATGAATTCCGGTAATACAAACCAAAAGAGATACATACCAAGATAGATTATAAATACTCCACTGAGAGACCAAGAGAAAACCCTTGAAAGCAGCAAGTAAAGAAGCAATTCATCTTGCAAGGGACCCTCAGTTGTATTATTAGCTGACATCTCATCAGAAAACTTTGAGGCTGGCAAGCAGTGAGATGACATATTTAAGTTGCTAAAAGAAAATAAAACAAAAATTCTACATCCTCATTGTTTTTTACCACATGGGGAAAATTCAGGCATGGCTTTATAAGCCACAGCTAAAGTTGCTCATTACCTCTAGTTCTTCCTTACTCAGGATGCTGAAGGGAATCCTACAGGAATCCTCCCATCCACTGGTTCAGTCCCCAATTGGCTGCAATGGCAGAGTGGGCTGATCCAAAGCCAGGAGCCAGGAGCTTCTTCCAGGTCTCCCACGTGGGTGCAGGGGCCCAAGGTCTTGGGCCATCTTCTACTGCTTTCCCAGGCCACAGCAGAGAGCTGGATCGGAAGTGGAGTAGCTAGGACTCGAACTGGCGCTCATACGGGATACCAGCACTGCAGGCAATGGCTTTACCTGCTATGCCATAGCATCAGCCTCAGTATAATCTCTTTTTTTTTTTTTTAAGATTTATCATTTATATGAATGGCAGAGTAACAGAGAGGCATAGGCAGAGAGAGCGAGGTATTCCATCTGCTGATTCATTCCCCAAATGCCTGCAATGGCCAGAGTTGCGCTGATCCGAAGTCAAGAGCCAGGAATCTGGAACATGTTCCAAGTCTCCCACGTGGGTACAGGGTCCCAAGGTCTTGGGCCATCTTCTATTGCTTTCCCAGGCCATAGCAGAGAGCTGGATGGGAAGTGGAGCAGCCAGGACTCAAACCAGCGCCCATATGGGATGCCGACACTGCATGTGGCCGCTTTACCTGCTACGCCACAGTGTCAGCCTCGGGTCATATAATCTTCTGGGACCAACCTAACGTGCAGTTCTTCGAAACTTCCTTATGTGGAACATTGTTCTACTGGCAGCTGTATTGGTCAGCCTGTTTTTCAGTAACAAACACGAATGGGTACCTTAGAGTTTAGACAATCAACATTTATTTTCTCAGAGCTCTGATGCTGTCCGTCCAGGCCAACGTGTCAGAATAGTTGACTCCTCTCTTCATGGCCTGTAAGCACTCGCCTTTTCACTGTATCTGCACACACCCTTCTCTCCTTATGCAAGAACACTGAGTTCTGCTGTCTCTTCCTCTATGCCTCTGTGAGTAGCAATTCACTCTTATGACACCATTCAAGCTTAACTATTGACTAAGGATTCTATATTCAAATGCAGTTACACTCAGGGTTGGCTGTTTAATACATAAAGGGGATGGGGAGACAAAATTCAGTGTATAACAGAAAGAAATAAAACATGTAGCCATGAGGCCAGCGTTGTGGTGCGGCGGGTAAAACTCCCACCTGTGACACCAGCATCCTATATGGGTGCCAGTCTGTCCCCTGCCTGCTCTACTTCCAATCCAGCTCCCTGCTAATGGCCTGGGAAAAGCAGCAAACTATGTTCCAAGTACTTGGACCCCTGCCACCCACGTGGGAGTCCTGGAAGAAGTTCCTGGTTCCTGGATTGGCTTGGCCTAGTCCTGGCCATTGCAGCCATCTGGAGAGTTAACCAGCAGATGGAAGATCTCTCTCTCTCTCTTTCTTTATAAGTCTACATTTCAACAAATTGAACAAAATATTTTTAAAGTCCAATAAAGAAAAGAGCAGTGATGGAGGAAATGGGGGGGGGGGGTAGTTTACTATAAGACTCACAGGAAAAAGAACTAGCAGAGTTCCAGAAATAATCCTTTTCTTGTTGGTAAGTACTTAAAGAAGTCTTGGTTTGACTGTTCAAAAAAGAGATTTCCAGAATGAAAAAAAAATTTGCTGTGTACAAGAGACCTATGGACATAAATAGTGAAATGATGAAATAAACAACATATGCAAAAATAAAATAAGGGGGCTGGCACTGTGGCGTAGCAGGTAAAGCTGCCACCTGCAGTGCTGGCATTCCAAGTGAGCACCGGTTCATGTCACGGCTGCTCCACTTCCCATCCAGCTCTCTGCAATGGCCTGGGAAAGCAGTATAAGATGGCCCAGGTCCTTGGGCTTCTGCACCCATGTAGGAGACCCAGAGGAAGCTCCTGGATCCTGGCTTTGGGTCAGCTCAGCTCTGACCATTATGGTCATTTGGGGAGTGAACCAACAGAATGGAAGATCTCTCTCTCTCTCTCTAGATCTACTTCTCTCTGTAACTCCTCTTTAAAATAAATAAAATAATTCTTTAAAAATGTATATACAGAACACCTCACTCAATAACAGCAGAAAATATATTTTTCTCAAATGTACATGCAGAATTTTTGAGTATAAGATAGGTGTTGAGTCACAAAACAAATCTTATTAAAGTTTAAAATATATAAAGTTAAAATCTATAAAGTTAAAATATATAATATATAAAGTTAAAATATATAATATATAATACATATAATAATATAAAATATATAATATATAAATATATAATATGTAAAGTTAAAATATATAATATATAATACATATAATAATATAAAATATATAATATATAAATTTATAATATATAAAGTTAAAATATATAAAGTTTAAAATATAAAGATTTGCAATCTTTAAAAAAAAGAAGAAAGATGGGAGTAAATTACTATATCAACTGACACATAGGAAGCATTTGACTGGGGGTCTATGTCGTAGCAGGTTAAGCTGCCACTTTAGGGCTAGTTCCAGTCTGGCTGCTGCTCTTATCTAGCTCCCTGATAATGCACCTGGGAATGCAACCAAAAATAGTCCAAGTGTTTGGGCCCTTGCACCCATGTGAGAGACTCAGATGAAGTTTCAGGCTCCTGGCTTCAAACCTGGCCTGGTTCTGGCCGCTGCAGCCATCTGGGAGGTGAACCAGCAGATGACGGATCTTTCTTTCTTCTCTCTCTCTCTGTGTGTGTGTGTGTGTGTGTGTGTGTCTCCCTCTCCTCTTCCAAGTCTCCCACATGGGTGACAGGATCCCAATCACCTGGACCATCCTCTGCTGCTTCCCCCAGGCCACCAGCACGGAGCTGGATTGAAAGTGGAGAAGCCAGGACTCAAACCAGCACCCATACAGAATGCAGGCATCACAGATGGCACTTAATCCACTGTGCCTCAGTGCCAACCCCTAAGTCTATTTTTCTAAATTTATTTTTATTTGAACGTCAGAGTTACACAGAGAGAGAGAGGAGAGGCAGAAAGAGAGAGAGAGAGAGAGAGGTCTTCCATCTGCTGGTTCACTACCCAATTGGCAGCAATGGCCGGAGCTGTGCTAATCTGAAGCCAGGAGACTTCCAGGTCTCCTACATGGGTGCAGAAGCCCAAGGACTTGGGTCACCTTCTACTGCTTTCCCAGGCCATTGCAGAGAGCTGGATGGGAAGTGAAGCAGCTGGGACTCGAACTGGCGTCCATATGGGATGCTTCAGGCCAGGATGTTAACCCACTGCACCACAGCGCCTGCCCCAGCCCCTAAGTCTTGTTCTTTTTATTTAATTGACAAAATTTGACACCTTACATGATAAAAATACTCGAAGCCAAGAACACAAAGAAAGCTCAACAAAATAAAAATGCATATGTGACAAAACTGTTATTAGCGTCATACTCCATGGTGAAGAGCCAAAGTTTTCCAAGATCAGAATCAAAACAAAGATGGCCTTCCTCACCATTGCCATCAACCTAATGTTGCCAGAGCAAGAAGGCAAGAACAGAAAATGAATGCAATCCAAGAGGAATAGGAAGAAGTAAAATGATCTTATTCTCTGATGGATTGATCCTGTGTTTAAAAAAGCCCAAAGACTACACACATACACAATTAGCATCTTTATAGCCAGTTAACAAATCTGCAAAGTGGTTAAGTGCAAGATCAACACCCAAAAATCTGTTTTGCACCTATATACCTGTAATACAAATCTGAAAAGGAATTACGCATAATACCTAAAAGAATAGAATACCTAAACGCAGATTTAGCCCATGAGCAACAATATTTGCATATGGAAAACTACAAAGCATTGCTGAAAAGAATTAAAGAATAATATAAATGTAAAATCATCCCATGGTCCTGGATTGAAAGACATAATATTATTAATATGTCAATACTATACAAAGAAACTTATAAATTCAATGTAATCCTTATTAAATGTCCAATTTTCTAAACTTTCACTTTTTGCAGAAATCAAAAAGCTAATCCTCTGGGCCGGTGACGCAGCTCACTAGGCTAATCCTCTGCCTAGCGGCGCCGGCACACCAGGTTCTAGTCCCAGTCGGGGCACCAGATTCTGTCCCGGTTGCCCCTCTTCCAGGCCAGCTCTCTGCTGTGGCCAGGGAGTGCAGTGGAGGATGGCCCAAGTGCTTGGGCCCTGCACCCCATGGGAGACCAGGAGAAGCACCTGGCTCCTGCCTTGGGATCAGTGTGGTGCGCTGGCCGCAGTGTGCGGCCGCGGCGGCCATTGGAGGGTGAACCAATGGCAAAGGAAGACCTTTCTCTCTGTCTCTGTCTCTCCTCTCTCACTGTCCACTCTGCCTGTAAAAATAAATAAATAAATAAAAATAAAAAAAAGCGAATCCTCAAATTCATATGGAATTATGAAAGTCCAGAAATACTCAAAACAAATTGATAAAGAACAAAGTTAGAGAAATGACACTTCTCAGTTTCAAAATTAACTACCACAGTTATCCAAAAACTGTGGTTCTGACATAAGAATAGACATATAGACATACAAGACAAATGGGATAAAGTTAAAGACTCAGAAATAACTTCAAATATCTAAAGTCAACTGATTTTTCAAAAGGGTGCCAAGACCAACAGATAAGGAATAATCTCTTCAACAAATGTTTCCAGGCCAGTTTTAAAACCATGTGTAAAAGAATGAAAATTAACCCCTAATTCCCACCATTTGTAATTTGTAAATAACCACAGTTATTTCAAAATAACTAAAATTATAAGTGCTTTAGAAGAAAGCAATGCTTTTCATCACGATCTTGGATTTTTTTAAAGATTTATTTATTTTTATTCGAAAGTCAGATTTACACAGTTAGAGGAGAGGCAAAGAGAAAGAGAGGTCTTCCATACGATGGTTCACTCTCCAATTAGCCGCAGCGGTCGGAGCCATGATGATCAGAAGCCAGGACCCAGGAGCTTCCTCCTGGTCTCCCATGCGGGTTCAGGGGCCCAAGCACTTGGGCCATCCTCCACAGCTCTCCCGGGCCACAGCAGAGAGCTGGGTTGGAAGTGGAGCTGCCGGGACTAGAATCGGCACCCATATGGGATGCTGGCGCTTCAGGCCAGGGCATTAACCCACTGCGCCACACTGCCGGTACCAACGATCTTGGATTTTGTAACAGATACTTACATACAACAATGATTAAGCAACAAAAGAAAAAGTGAGAAAAATCAAATTTCATCAAAATTTATAGCCTGTGTATATCAAAGGACATTATTAAGAAAATGAAATGATAATCTGAGAAGTTAATTATAAGTCATATATGTGATTGAGTTTAATGTCCAGGGTACATTTAAAGAAAACAACCTCTTAGAAGGCACAAAGAGAAAAACAATCCAACTTTAAAAATTGGCTAGAGAGTTGAAAAGACATATGTGCAATGGAGTTATACAAATGGCCAACAAATCCATGAAAATATATCCAGCAGGATTGGTCATTAACAAAATGCAAATCAAAACAACAATGAAGTAACACTTCACACTCACTTTTGCGTACATCTAAGAAGAAGAGTGGTGGGGTAGGCGTCTGGCGTGACGGTCAAGGTGCTGCTCCACGGGCGAGTGCCTGGGTTTGCGTCTCAGCTTCCTGCTGCTGTGCACGCTGTGGGCACAGGTGAGGGTTCATGCAGCCGAGTCCCTGCCAACCACTGGGAGGCCTAGATCTGAGTTCCCAGCTCCCAACTCCAGCGTAGCCCAAGACAGACTGTTGTGGGCATTTGGAGAGTGACCTAGCAGATGGGAGATGTCTCTCTCTCTCTCTCTCTCTCTCTCTCTCTCTCTTCTCCCTCTCTCTCTCACTGTCTCTCTTCCTCTTTCAACTAAATAAAAATAAATAAATATGGGGAATTGCAACTTCGTTCCCCTATAGTAGGAGTGTAAAATGGTCAGAAGATAAAGATTACATTATATGAGCATGCAATTCCTCTTTTATGTGAAAAAGAATTGGAAACGTTGATTCAAACACACATGAATCTGCATGTTCTTAGCAGTACTGTTCACAACAGCCAAAAATCCAGAAACAACCCACATGTCCGTCATCGGCTGAGTGGATAACCTCACTGTAATATATACTCACAATGGAATATTATTCAGGGATGATATGAGATACACTCCTGACAAAGGCTGCAGCGTGGATGACCCTCCTAAGCCGTATGCTATGTGAGGGAAGCCAGACACCAAGGGTCACATCTTGAATGACTTTGAGTCCATCAGAAGAGACGACTTCATACAGACGGAATGCCAGTGGCTGCCGGTACCGAGAGTGAGGAGTGGGGGAAGCCACTTGAATGGATAAGGACTTCACTTTGGAGCATTTAGGAGGCAGATTCAGGTGTTGGTTTTCTAACATGGTGGATACACTAAATCACAATGGATTATTTATATGAGAGTCTTTAATGTTATTTTATGTGACTTGTGCCTCAATAAATTCCTTTCATAAAGAGAAACAAGTCAGCCTTTGGGAACAAAAAGAAATGATAAATAAAGCAAAAGAATTTATAATACACCAGATTTCAAAATCTATTATTTACATCATCCAGCATACAAGCCAAATTACCCAAGATGTGAAGCAACAGAAAAATGTGACAAGTTCCCAATGGAAAAGATGACAGCGAACAAACCTTAGGTGGCACAGACGTTGCCACGGGTATAAAGAGATATTAAAATACTAACTCCCTGGGGCCGGCACTGTGGCGTACTGTTTAAAGTCACCACCTGTGGTGCTGGCATCCCATATGGGAGCTGGTTCCTCTCCTGGCTGCTCCACTTCTGATCCAGCTCTCTGCTATGGCCTGGGATAGCAGTAGAAGATAGCCCAAGTGCTTGGGCCCCTGCTCCCGGGTGGGAGACCTGGAAGAACCTCCTTTGCCCAGCAATTTGGGCTGATTTGGACCAATTGCAGCCATCTGGGATATGAACCAATGACAGACCTCTCTCTCTCTCTCTCTCTCTCTCTCTCTGCCTCTCTGTAACTACTTTCCAAATAAATAAATAAATAAATCTCCTAAAAATATTAACTCTTCTTGATGTAGTGGTGGGCATTTGCACACTGGTTAGGGTGCCACTTGGGATACCCTCATCCTATAGGAAAGTACCTGGGTTCAAGTCCAGCTCCACTGCTAATGTGCACCCTGGAAGGAGGTGACGGTGCGGCAAACGCTTGGAACCCTGCTGCTTACAGCAGAGCCCTGGATTGTGTCTCTTGCTCCTGGCTGGGCCCAGCTGCTACAGGTGTTTGGAGAGTGAATCAGTGGATGAGGTCTCTGTCTCTCTCTGTCTCTCTCTCCTTCCCTCCCCATTTCTCTTTCTCAAATAAATAAAAAATAAATTTTAAAAAATTTAAATGCAAATGACAAATCAAAAATTTAAAAGAATGATGTATTATTTCCTTATGCCACACACACAAATTATTTTGAGATGATCACAGAATGAAATGGTAAAGCTAAAACTATAACACTTTAAAAAAGGAAACCTTGGAGAATATTTTTCTGACTTGGAATAAGCAAAGATTTCTTCAAGGTGGCACTGAAACTAAAGAAAATAATTACATTAGAGTTGAACAAAACTGGAAATGTCTGATCTTCACTAAGCCTCAGCCTGGAAGAAAATAGTCACAGAACACATATATGATTAAAACTAGCATCTAAGGCATGTAAAGAATAGCCATAGCTACAACTCAGTAACAAAGATACAGGCAAGCAATCACACCTGGAGAGGAAAATATGAATGTGCATGTCAAAAAAAAAAGACCTGGCATTAATTATTAGGCAAATGAAAAGGGGTTCAACATTATTAGGCATCAGGAAAAACACAATTTAAACCCACCCTGACAGATACCTATATTAGCCGACAAGATGGCCAAAATTTAAAGAAGAAACATGAAAATGATTTTAAAATCAAATGCTGGTAAGGATATGGAGAAACAAAAACATGCATCTGCAAAAATATTTGTCCTAGCAGCTTCATATAGAATAATGAGAAACTGGACACACCCCCACGTGCCTGTCAGAGCAGAAAGACTAACTGTGGTATACCCACACAATGAAGAGATGACAAAAAGCAGCACACTACAAATTTCCCCCATGAGGGTCAATGGAAAGGATTGACTCTGATAGTGTAAAAGGCAATTTCTGGGACAAAAGTAATGTTTTGTGCCTTTATCAAGGTTTGAGTTACAGTGGGGCTGCATTTATCAAAATTCATTTCATAAACTTGAGATCCACGCATTTAATTGCATATAAATTTCATCTCAGTAGAAAACAATTTTGAATACCATTATTGAACTCCAGTTAATTACAAGCTTGCTGTATTTAGGGGAAATATATTTGGGCCATTTACTTTGGAATGCATTAAATAAATGAGATGAATTGATCTCAAATCTGTATAATAGGATCCTGACCAAAAATGCAGGTTTCTCCCACTAACTCTAGTCCCTAAGCTATTTCTTCTCCATGTCTCTTGCTCCCTTTTCCATGTGTTAACAATTTTCCTTTTTTCTTCAATTTTTATTATGATAATTAGAAAAACGAGGCCAAAATGTGAGGATTTTAAAGGAAAACAATGTAAAATTGGGAGATAAAGACCAAATGAGGGTAGAAGGCCAGTTTACAAAAGGAAAAAAGTCAGTTGGGTAGGAGGCCAGAGAATTCTATTTTACTCCTGTCATTAACTAATAGTCGGCTCTTATTCAAAATAATACAGATTAAACTCACTTTGATCCATATGTATATGACTGTGAGAGGTCCACTTTTGCCTCTTTCAAATATGTTTTCTCTGTTATTCTCTGATTAAATGATTTCTCGGGTCTTTATGCATTTCGCCTATCAATTTTGCCTTCTGTAAAAATAAGGCAGTTTTGCGCAGTGAAGTTCTTGAGTAGTTGCACTCCAGGCATAACACTAAGTGCTGCGTCTATAAAGATGAATGGAACACACTCTTGCCCTCACTGAGCTCACACATGGATGAAGAAACAGACAACGGAGATAGCACATTAAGTGCCCTGAGAGCAATACATTCTCCAATCCGGTCACAGACAGGGATCAAAAAACGATTCTGTTGGATCTCTGACCGCAGACCTGAAAGAATGAGATGGGGTTAGCCTGCTGTGAGGTGGCACAGGTGAACTGGGTGTCCCTCAAGGGGAGCTAGGAAATTTTGGGGAGGACATGAGGCCAAGACAGCTTGATGTCCCCTCTACGTGCACCAGGGAACTTCAAACTGCTGTGAAAAATGGAATTAAAGAGAAGTTTATTTGGCAATGAAACAATTGAAATCTATACATAGTTGTTTTTTATAATATACACTTCCCATGAACTTCTTAAAGACTCCTGGTATCTTATGAAATGGAATTTTTGTCTCTCCTCCTAGCCATACCTACAGTGGTAAAACTGGCTTTAGTTAAAAATCGTTCAGTAAGACCTTGGTGTATGATGTTGGTCCTAGAATGCAGAAACCTCTGAAGCATCCTTGAAATTATTAGTAGTTTTTTTTTTTTTTTTTGACAGGCAGAGTGGACAGTGAGAGAGAGAGACAGAGAGAAAGGTCTTCCCTTGTCGTTGGTTCACCCTCCAATGGCCGCCGCGGCCGGCGCGTTGTGGTTTGCGCACCGCGCTGATCTGATGGCAGGAGCCAGGTGCTTATCCTGGTCTCCCATGAGGGTGCAGGGCCCAAGCACTTGGGCCATCCTCCACTGCACTCCCTGGCCACAGCAGAGAGCTGGCCTGGAAGAGGGGCAACCGGGACAGAATCCGGCGCCCCGACCGGGACTAGAACCCAGTGTGCCCAGCGCCGCAAGGCGGAGGATTAGCCTAGTGAGCCGCGGCGCCGGCCAGTAACTATTTCTTTAACACTAGGTAAAGGAACAGGCAGGAGTGTTTGTCTATGATGTCGGCTCCCAGAGTTTGAAACACCAGCAGAATTCAATCATACATGAAAGGACAGCAACAACTGCTTACCTTATACAGCTGAGCCCTGGTGGGAAGATACACTGCACTATGGGCAAAATATGCATCTCAATTAACCCTCACATTCCTATGAGATCAACAATAACTTAACACATTTTTCATTTCCCCTTTATAGATAAGAAAATTAAAACTCAACGCAGAAAAAAAATCATTTGATTAAGATCCAACAATTAGTCAAAATGGGCTAAAGTTCTCTATTTTGACTTCAAAGCCCTTTCCACTCTGAAATGCAGCAGGATCTCCCAAACCTAGCTGATCAGTAGAAGCACTGGAGAAGGGCTGGGGAAAAAAAATCCCCAAACCTTGCCTGCAATTACAGAATCAGAATTCCTGTCATGGGGCAGGGATCTGCAGGTTTTTCTGTTTGTTTGTTTGTTTGCTTTTTGACAGGCAGAGTGGACAGTGAGAGAGAGACAGAGAGAAAGGTCTTCCTTTGCCGTTGGTTCACCCTCCAATGGCCACCGCGGCCGGCGCACCGCGCTGATCCGATGGCAGGAGCCAGGTGCTTCTCCTGGTCTCCCATGGGGTGCAGGGCCCAAGCACTTGGGCCATCCTCCACTGCACTCCCGGGCCACAGCAGAGAGCTGGCCTGGAAGAGGGGCAACCGGGACAGAATCCGGCGCCCCAATTGGGACTAGAACCCGGTGTGCCGGCGCCACAAGGCAGAAGATTAGCCTAGTGAGCTGGCGCCGCGGCTGGGATCTGCAGTTTTTAAAGCACTCTATGATTCTGGTAATCACTGAGTTTTGGAAATGACCAGTTCAATGCAATGGAAATTGAATCTAGTCAATTGAAATTCATCAAAGAGTCAAGTTAAAATTGTACAGAGAAGCTGGGACATTCTAAAAGATAATGACTTAAGGAAAATTCGCTTCCCAAATCTCAAAATATGTTTTGATTCATATTTGCATCATGATCAAAATGTATTGACAGGGGCAGGCATTTGGCTCGCTGGAGTCCCTGGGAGACCTAGCTCCACTTCCAATTCAGCTTCCTGCAAAAGTGCATCCTGCAGAGGCGGCGATAGCTCAAGAACATAGGTTGCTATCACCCTTGTGGGAGACCTGAATGGAGTTCTAGGTTCCTGGCTTCAGCTTGGCTTGGTCCTGGTTTGTTACAGGCTATGGAGAGTGAACTAGAAATAAAATCTCAATCTCTCTCTTTCTCTTTCTCTCTCTCTCTCTGCCTTTCAAATAAAATGAAAAAAAAATTTAATGGCTTTGAGATCTAAATGAAACTATGAGACTACTAGACCAAAACATAAGGGAAACACTTCAAGACATTGGTATAGGCAATGATTTTTTTTTAAATTAGACCCCAAAGCACAGACAACAAAAGCAAAAACAGACAAATATGATTCTATTTACCTAAGAAACTTCTGATCATCAAACAAATAACCTCAAAAAAACAAAAGAACAGACAAGGGACAGGCATTTGGAACAGTGGTTAAGGCACCGCTTGGTACACCCATATCCCACGTTGAAGTACCTGCATTGGAGTCCTAGCTCCCCTCACAATGACAGCTTCCTAATAAAGTGCTCCCTGGTAGGCAGCAGGTGTCAGCCAAGTAGCTGAGACACAGCTACCCACACAGGAGACTCAAATTGAGTTATCGGCTTCTGGTTTACACCTGGCCCAACCCTAGCTGTTTCAGGCATTTGGGGAGTAAACCAGCAGATAGAAACACCTCTCTCTCTCTATCTCCCTCTCTCCTTCCCTCCCCCTTCAAAGATAACTTACAGAACAGGAGAAAATGCGTCTGACAAAGGACTAATAGCCAGAGTATATAAGAAATTTCAAACTCCACAACAACATAACAAATCATTCAGTTAAGAGATTGACAACCTGGGGACCAGCAGTGTGGCACAGAGAGAAGCCACTGCCTATAATGCCAGCATCCCATATGGGCACTGGTTTGAGTCCCAGCAGCTCCACTTCTGATTCAGCTCCTTACTGATGTGCCTGAGGGGGCAGCAGTCTCTTCATGTGGGAGACCCAAAGGAAGCTCCTGGCTCCTGGCTTCTGGTTCCTGGCTCCTGGTTCCGGTCTGGCCCAGCTCTAGTTGTTGTGAACATCTTGGGAGTAAGCCAGAGGAAGGAAGATCTCTCTATCTCTCTGTCTCTCCTTCTCTCTCTCTGACTCTGCTTTTCAAATAAATAAATAAATCAATAATAAATAAATAACACTGCAAGGAAGTTTCATCTCACTTCAGTTACCAAACGGACTAAAATTATCAAAAAGACTAAAAATAATGAGTGCTGGTGAGGATGCAGAGACATGGGAACGCTAGTTGGAAATGAAAATTAGTATCCCCATTATGGAGACCAGTAATGGAGTAGGAGAGATGAGTCATCCCACTACATAGTCAGAGACTGGGATGAGCCAGTATCCCAAGTCTCTGTCTATATCTGAAGAAAATTCAATCAGCACACGAAAGAGATTCCTGTACTCCTACAGTCATTGAAGCACTACTCCAATAGCCAAGATATGGAATCAACCAAGATGTCCATCAACGGATGGATAAATAAAATACGATCTATATGCACAGTGGACTGTTATTCAACCATAAAAAGGAACAACATCCTAATATTTACAGCAAAATGGATGAAGGGTGAAACTAGAGATATTACATTAAGTCAAATAAATCAAACACTGAAAGACAATACCATATGTTCTGTCTTATATGTGGAAGTTAAAAAAAAATGGTCAGTTCACCTCAACTGAGAGCATTTATTACTAGAAGTTTGGAAGAGGAGTAAGGGAAATGGAAGGGGGGGTGGATAATGGAGCCAAAACACAGTATCATGACTTAAGGAAAATATTGTTCACAATACTGTTGCATACGCCACATTAAGAATTGGAAGACAAGGGGTGGTATGATGCAAACACAAGACAAGCAACGGAAAGGCTGGTGGCTTGGTTTTGTTGGTTTACGCTGTATATCTGTGTTGAAATATTGCACTAGAATATACAAATATCACATGACATTTGTACTCTACTAGAATGTACAAATATCACATGCTAACCAAATGTATTTTAAAACAAGCCTAATGTTTTTTGGTCAAAGAAAAAAATCTAAAGTTGATGCTGATGATGACACTTTGGAGCCTCTTTTGGGTAACAAGATTGTAAGCTCACAGAGGACAGGGACTTTCTTGTCTCAATCACTTTAGTAGACACCCAGCACCTACCATGATTTGGGGCACATTTAGACACCCTCATGTGCTTATTGGATGTGCGAATTTCCCCTTCTGCCAAGATGCATGCCTCAGTCTTTGTATAGATACGATGTCTTCTTCCCAGCACCTGCAATGCCATACGGAGTAGAGCTCTTGCTTGCTTGCTCCTTCTTTCTGTGCATCAATGATAAATTGCCCGGGGACAGAGTCTGTCTCATTTCCTGTATATATCCTTAGTACTTGTGACAGTGTTTGGGCCATAAAGTGCATTCAGCTAATGTGTGTTCATTAATAAATGATCTGTAAATGAACAACCTGTTTTTCACACACATACACACACACACACCCATGCAGGAACTGGTCTCCACTACTATGCATTTCCCTAACTTTCAAAGCTGGATCGCATATTTTCTGGAGAAAATGTGCATACAGAGTCATCATCCTAAGATCAGACACGAGAGCTTGCTGGACTCGGCAAATGAGGAGATGTCTCCCCAGAACTAGACTAATACATCAGTGGTTGTCATTTTCAACTGGTGCTTTCTGTCTTGAAGGACAGCTGCTCTGCCAGGCTAGAGGCTTGGGGCCACTTTCAAGGTCGCTGTCCCTTCTCAGATCTGGCGCTGAGTCCGGTCTGGAAGCCTGCCTTCTCAAAGTGGATTAGGTGTCCCCCACCCCCGAGCGTGCACGCCCTGGCTGCACTCCAGATTCTCATACCTAAATGCTGGGTGATGTTCTCCGAGGACACAGGCACCTCTTCCGCCCGTCTGGGCCTGAGTCACGCTCACTGATCTGAGCCCATGCAAGCTTTCTGACATGGCCATTGCCCACACCTGCTGCAACCATAAGCCTTGTGATGTCATCACCTTAAGCGTGGCAGGAAACACACTAAACAGCTTGTATCCAAAAGAGAATCAGAAATTAAGTTACAACTCAAGAATAAAAACAATGAATGGATGAATGAACAAATCTCTTAAAACACTTGAGTATTTATATGAAATTTCACCTCTCTTTTCCCATCAACTCCTTAATATCATTTACATCCATAATCCTCTGTGTAAAAAAAAATGGGATTTTATTGAAAGTCTAGTTAAGTCTCCTCCAGAAAAGCGGTGAGAGAGGCACACAACCCAGATAATAACTGCCCATTTAAGACCTGTGGTCCTCTTTTCATTTCTGTTTGAACTCCGCGGGTTTTCCCACCCCGAACAAAGGAGGTGCGTACAGTTACTGTTTCTAGCAAGAAAAAGCAAAGAGGCAGCAACCAGTGAAAATTTACGTAAAAGGAGGAGACTGCATTGTGGCATAACTGGTTAAGCCACCATCTGCAACACCAGTATCCTATACAGGCACTGGTTCAATTCAAGATCGGGTTGCTCCACTTTCCATCCAGCTCTCTGCTATGGCCTGGGAAAGCAGCTGAAGATGGTCCAAGTGCTTGGGCCCCTGCACCCACATGGGAGACCTGGGAGAAGTTCCTGGCTCCTGGTTTCCGCCTGGCACAGCAGTCATTTGGGGAGAGAACCAGCAGATGGAAGACCTCTCTCTCCCCTCCCCATCTTTGTCTCTCTCCTCCCTCTCTCTTTTTCTGCAACTCTGCCTTTCAAATACATTTTTAAAAGCTCAAAAATAAAAAATAATCAAACAGGTTGAGGAGGCAGCCCTGTGTAGATGAAATGTCCCTTCTCCTCGTAGCCATGGCTGATTGAACCTGGAAGGGTACATTCCACAATCAGGGTGTTAACTTCCTGACAGCAGAGAATTTCTTATAAAACAGAAAAGAAGCAAGGAGATGATGTGAACCATGCTCAGAAGTGTGTTCCCTCGTCTATCCATTATTAGGCTTGCAGGACTCACTGTGTAACAGACCGGCCTGGTGGAATAGGGAAAGAAGTGAGAAAGTGGCCCATGGACTTGTGGCTTTGTGACTTTTTATACGATTGCTTTCTCCACCCTCCTTTCTTTTGCTATGCAGATATAGATAGAGATAGAGATAGCTATAGATAGAGAAATAGGTATATGTGTTTGTGCCTCATTGCTTTTCTGGGGAAGACTTCACTTAGCCTTTCAATTAAATACCATTTTTATACGCAGAGTTATGACTATAAGCAAGTTTAAGGAAATGACAGAGGGAAACAGATGAAATTTCATATAAATACTCAAGTGTTTTACAAGAGATTTGCTCATTCCCTCATTCATTGTTTTTATACACACACACACACATATACATTTATGTACACACATACATACACACAGATAACCATATCGACCCACTGGGGAACTTTGTGGAAAAAAAATGAGATTAAGAGTTTATTTTTTTTGCAAAAACCTTGAAATCTGTATGTATTTTTTTCATAATACGCATTTTCCAAGAACTCTTTGAAGACCACTCATACGCATGGGTTTCAAAAAAAAATGTTTGCACCAAAATTAATTTAGCTTTAAATGCCATTTCCCACAAAGTTTTTGGAGCGTCATACACATACATAAACACGGCTTCAGGTAGGGATTTATATCCCCAGATAGGTAAACAATCCAGGTAGAGCAATCTGGGCACATAGGTACATAGACAGCGTTCTATTTTAAACGCATATAGCAAAAGTGTTACTGCTGAAGCAGGGTATTTAACCACCTGGCTGGTGCGGACAGAGAGGCGGCTGTGGCCTGGCTTCTGGGACCCTCGCCCCCATCCCGCTATTTCCTGGGACCACGCTGAAAACGCCTGCAGTTAGTGCAAGGGGCACTTCAGAGCCTTCCTAAGGTTTCCTTAGCAGGGCCCCCAGCACCGTCCTCATCAAGAGTCTCCATCCTTGACCCTCGGCGCCCAGGGCGACCCCTGGAGAAGCTTCCTCCGCTGCTGTCCGAGAACAAGGGAGAACCAGCCTCCCCGGGGCTTGCAGCTGCTCTGTCGGGAAGCAGAATTCTCGCAGTCGCTCCACTGCCCCATGCCCTGCTTGCAACCTGAGTCCAGAGAACTCAGAGGGGTCACGCCCTCCGCCGCGCCTCTCGCGGGGATGGCGATGCCGCGGGCCAGGGCTCGCTCTGGCCCCACGCCCAGCGTTGGCCCCCGGGGCCGCTCCGCCCGGCTCCCTTCGCACCCCTCACCCCCGCCCTCCTCACGAGGGCACCGTCCCCAGCACCACTTGGCTCTGACGTCCGCCGCCCGAGCTCTGACGACAGCCCCCGCCGGCCGCCCTTATAAAGAAGACCTTTCCAGATACTCAGACCGATCGCCAGCGCTGCGCCCTCCGCCGCGCCCGCACCTGTGCGCTCCGTGCGGACCGCGCTGACCCCGCAGCCTGCCCTCCCACACCTGCACCCCTGACCTCGCCACTCGCCCTGCCTCCCCCACCCCTCACTCTTGCACAAACGCACCTCCACGGTTCCGGGGGCGGTGGCCCGGGAGCATCCGGACCCGACAGAGCGCGCTACTCCTCGCGGCGACCACCCCAGGTAGGAGCGCAGCAGAGCGGGCATCCCTGCCCCCCCGGGGCCGCGCCCTCGGGTCGATGGTGGCCCCCGACGAGCTGGGAGGTTTTAGAGGGGACGGGACGCGGCTCTTTTGTATCTTGATGGGGATGCGCTACCGGGCGGCTCTCTAGAGCTCCTGGCTCGCGGGGTGCCAGCCACGACAAAGAAGGTGCCCAGGAGAGACTGCAGACGGTCAGCGCCCGGACCGCAGCCCCAGAGAACACCTGCCGGCTTCCTACTCACAGAGGCGGAGCCCACCCGGCCCGCCCGTGGGCGCTTCTTTTGCTTTCCCTGAATTTCAGGGAAGCTCCGTCGCTCAAGGTTTCATCACTCACCTGCCACCTGCACCTGCTTGCCCAAGTATGTGAGCCCCCTCCCGAAACTGGAGTTCGTGAATTGGGGTGCATGGAATAGCGACAAACGCTGGTGAGAATAAAAACAAAGAGCAGTCGTTTCACAGGTGAACGGTTTAGAACTCGACATCTGTTTCCCAAGAGCCTTGTTCTTCATATCCTCTACTCTGTTCTGCTTTTAGGCAATCAGTATTTTTAAATCATTGTTTTTTATTTATACCATCGTGGTGGGGGCAGCTTTGACAGGAACAAAAGACAATGGACAACCAAGAGCTTGGACCTTTTAAACATCAAAAATATTTACTTGCTACAGGAACTGGGACCACAGGAACTTGTTGAAAACGTGGAGCTGAATCTCAAAAACTGATTTTTCCCAAAGTTTCCTTTCCAGATAGTTTCCTACTAGATTACCTTGAATTCCCTGAAATTGTTTGGATGGATAAATAGAAAGATTGAATGAATGAGTAGTTAAAAATTATTAAAGTAGTCTCAAAATACACTTACATTGCTGAAAAATCTCAGCAGAGCAATGTAGTTTGAAAAATCAAATGCACCCATATTCTTTGTAAAGGATTTCCTGACAGTCTCTAAGATACAAGGTTATTTTTTAAATAGAAATAATTTATTAAAGACAAAATAATTCAGAGTCTACTTAAATGTTTCTCTTTTTTTATTTCTTCAAGAGTTGAAAGAATATTTAATTGTTTAAGGGAAGTAGAGTAGTGCAGTGCTAACGACATTTCATGTGGTTTTAACGTCTCTTTCTTTAAGTGGCAGGAGATTTCTCAGAATCCAGCTGGCTTATTCCTGGCTGACCTGTAGCATGATGTCTGGCTGGTTCGTAATGCCTGACTGTATTTTCTTCAGAAGTCTTCATGAAGTAGCCGGCTGCAGAAGAATCCAGACCCTTAGATAAAAATGGCTTTCCACGTGGAGGGATTGATAGCTATCATCGTGTTCTACCTGCTGATCCTGCTGGTTGGAATATGGGCCGCGTGGAGAACCAAGAACAGCGGCAGCGCCGAGGAGCGCAGTGAAGCCATCATTGTCGGTGGCCGAGACATTGGCTTGTTGGTTGGCGGATTCACCATGACAGGTAGGCCTGGGCGCTGCCCACCCTTCCTTGGCTTCTCCGAGCATACAGCATTCATCTTTAGAGTCATAAAGCCTTTTGCATCTAAAATAAGTTTACACTTAATTTAAATCTTAAAGGGATTTCAGCGCAATTGTACTTGCACAAACTGATTTTTATCATAAACTGGCTGGGCTGAAATAAGGAAACAAATCGGGACTCTGGGGTGTCTGGTGGGTGGAGACAGAGTAAAAACAGAGTGTGCTATGCTTCTGAGGGGTGCATTGGTCAGTGTCTCCACAAGTCCATTGATAACACGCGTGAACTCATGACTTTGGGTCGTCTTAAATGATAAATGTCCATGAATACTAACCAGTGGTGGCTTTCAGCCGGAATAGATCAATTAGGTGACAATACAATTCCAAACTGATTGGTGCCCTGTTCTGAAACCTAATTCCCCCGGTTAATAACTAATTTCCTTACAGGAAGACAGCCATGTATTATGCCGCTAAAGAGGAGGTTTCCAGGAAACTTGGTTTGAAAGGAGAAAAGCTAGGGCGTGTCCTCACCAGACTTCCCCAGCCACCATCTGCAGCTCTCTCCTTCAGGTCTGCTTTGTGCTTGTAGGAGAGGCTGGCCTTCCTGCACTGTGCCATGAACTGATTCTGTTTAAAGGGTGATTTGTTGCATGTTTATATACTTCTTGGCCATTGTAACCCATTTCTTAAAAACAACTGAAAATCACATCTTTAATATGACTTGCTACATGCTCACTAATAACACATATTTAAGAGTCTTAGTCAGTTTTGAGCATTCATAGCATGGTCTTTACTCACAGGAGCTATGAGTATATGTTGGCAAAATATCTCATTGGAAATCCTTAACCAAACGATTCCCAGTGTCAGTCCTGAATGCTATTTTTAAGTGATTCACTCTGTAGACCAAGTAATTTACTGAGCCACTCTGTGAAAACAGCACCCTATTCTGAGTGCATTGACATTGTACATGGGAAACCTGCCGTGTTCCATATGGATAGTAGATTTTATCTCATGGCACTGGGAAGGGGCCTTGAGTAATCCAAGATTTCATGGTTAATAAAGACCGAAGCTAGGACCAAATTCATGTCTTCTGATGGCCACAGCTGAGGTCCCCACACTGTAGCACATGCAACTTTCTCACTGGTCTCACTTTATTTCTTTATATTGTTTGTTGAAACTGTTGACAGGAATAAATGCCTGGTGTATATCAAAGTATTTTGTTCACTGAAAATTATATTCTGTTACTCTAGTTTAATATCCTATTTAATATGTTCATGACAATAACATTTCAGAGTTTGTCTTTTAACATTTACAGTGATTTTTCAATCTAATAGACTATTAAGGTACATAGACAATATTCAAATGATGCTATTATAAGGTAGCATGATTTAGCTCAATTTTTGAAGAGCTTTTTAGCTCTTTTGAAATCAAAAGAACTTGGTCAACATTACAATTCATTCCAAAATTGAACCATATTTTCTAAGCCTTATCAGATTCATTGACTTGTATGTATTTCATAACAAAGAAGATTGACGTGTGTGTAGTTTAAAAGTTTGTGTTCTCACTCATGAATTCAATTCAAAATATATAAATATGGAGAGCAAATGCTGGCACAAAACAGGCTCAGTCGACCAAAAATATTAGAGGGACTTTGTTTAATCATAATAAGTAACTCAATTTTCACATCTATTTTATAATAGTTGCAATCATTCAGGCACCAATCTCCTTTTCTGGACAGGCAACAGGAGATCGATGCAATGAAAAATGATCACTAATAAGCTTTGTTCCTGTCAGCTCAGCAGAGAGTGCGCTGGAGGCAGAGGGGCAGTGCTGGTGTGTTAAGAGTTCCTTTTACTAGCAGACAGATTAAGCCTGAGGTTCTGTGCTCTAACAGTCCATTTTTCAGGCCCTTGTTACACACGGGGGCCAGAGTGGGAGGCAATTTTAAATTTTAAGTTAGGCTTAGAATAAGAAAAACTAATGTTGGAATTTGTTATTTGTTTATATCCAATATTAAAGCCACTGTAAAGTTGCCAGTTACAGATAAATATGTGTTTGTCCATTTCAAGATGCTGCGTACAAACTTTTCATTTAAATACGCTGGGAAAGTCTTTCCAGGTTTTAAAAACAGTATTAACCCCTAAACACTTTTCTTTGCTTTGTGTTGGAAAAGAGATGAATAAATATTCTTGCAGGAGCACAACAAGTGTTCACTAGGTTACTTAAATAATTTTGCATACTGTTATTTCTTTTACTTACATTATAGCTATGAGAGTGAAGGATTTCTTAGCAGTTAAATTATATTCCTAAGTGGTATGATACAACATAGAATTCATTCTCTTATCTAATAAGCTCCTTACCAGCCTGCAGCTGTCATAATTTTAGACAAACTACATAGGGATTCTTTCGTCTTTTTGATTATACTCTTAAAAGGATATAAATCGCAAAAATTTAGTGTTCTGCTAATGTGCTTTTTGTAGCAGAGCTGAAATACTATATTTCTTCTTGGTATAACTGGTACTTTATAGAGAATTCTTGCCCCCAATTTGTTTAGCCAACACTTCTTGACTCCCTCATTCAGTTATTATGCTACAGAAATTTTAGAAATCTGAAACAAACATATTTCCTGCTATCGTCTATGCAATATTAAATGCCTTATTAAATGACCCAGAAGAAAGAACTGAGTCAATGTGCAAATAACATTTTACATTCTTTTGAGTCTAGACATTAAATGTATCTTGGGTACTTGGGACTGGAGAGGGAAAAGGTAATTGAAACTCGCCATTCGACACCTGAGGGTAGAAGTGTTCTCCCTTCACAATTAGCTGCTGGGTTGAGATGCAGATGGGATTTGCTGGACCCTATGCATCCAGAGGGTTTAAGAATGAAAAGCACACTCACATACACCAACTCCCCACAGTGCACACGTATACACGGACACGTGTGTATGCATACATGTAAACATGTATACACACACCCTTGCTCAAGGATGTCAATACAACTAAAATGGAAAAGCCTTGAAATACAGATACTCAAGTCTATGTTATGGGGGCTGGGGAAAGGTTAGTGGGCATTGTTGAGAATAAAAATAATCAGGGGGGCTGGCGCTGTGGCATAGCAGGTAAAGCCGCCAACATCCCATTTGGGTGCCGGTTTGAGTGTTGGCTGCTCCACTTCCAATCCAGCTCCCTGCTAATGTGCCTGGGAAGACAGTGGAAGATGCCTCAAGTCCTTGGGTCCCTGAACCCACATGGGAGATCTGGAAGAAGCTCCAAACTCCAGGCTTCGGATCTGCCCAGCTCCAGCCATTGTGGTCATTTGGGGAGTGAACCAGTGGATGGAAGGCTCTGTAACTCTGCCTTTCAAATAAATAAATCTTCAAAAAATTCATTAAAGTTGTTACACATAATCTCAGACTTTAGGGTATATAATAATATCATTGAAATGTGGTGATAACTAGATGTATTTAGAAAACTTCCAGGGTAACACTTTCCAATAGAAATATGAGTTTGAGCCACAGATGTAATGTTAAATTTTCTACAAAACTTTTTTAAGACTTTGAAAAAGAAAAATGTTTAAGATGATGGAAATCCTAAGGATTTGATCACCAGACATTGAGCATATATATTCAATGATCAGATTGTTCTCCCTAAATATACTTACAAAAGTAATAATACAAATCAGGTGAACTAGTGTTACTATCATTTGCTTAACACATACACATTCAAAATATTGTCATTTTAATATGTGATCAGCATCTAAAATAGGTAAAAGTAAAGCCAGGTACGGGATACATGGGAATTTTACACTACTTCACAATTTTTTTGTAAATTTAAATTTTTTCTGAAAGAAAAAATTAAAAAAGAAGAAGACTTTTGAAATCCAGTGTGTGCTTCACACTTATACAACACCTCAGACTCAACCAGCTACATTGTAGGTGCCCAGTAGCTACCTAGGGAGAATAGTTGCCGGATTGGGCAGGCAGGTGTGGGGCATAGCAGGCAATTAGTTTCATTCCCTCATTTTTTGTTCTGTTTCAGCCACCTGGGTAGGCGGAGGGTACATCAATGGGACAGCGGAAGCAGTTTATGTTCCAGATTATGGTCTAGCCTGGGCTCAGGCACCAATTGGATATTCTCTTAGTCTGATTCTAGGTAAGTAAAAGTTTAAATCTCAGTGACTCACTCAGGAAAGAATAAATAACATGAATATAAATACCAAGTGAAATAAGCCAAACACAATGAATAAATTATTGCAGGGGGAAATGGCACCAGAAATCTCTAAATACCTATTACCAGAAATTGGTAACTAGCAGAACACTAATGCTTACATTATTTGATCTCTTGATTATAGGATATGTAAAATTTCCAAATCCTTTGAGCTCATGGATATTTGAACAGTGAATTTCTTTACATAATCATGTTTCATTTCTTTCAAAAACTGCTATGGCTATTCAAAATGAATCAACTTGATTATACCAGAATTTCCTTTTGTAAATCAAACTAATAAAAGGTCAAGAATTACATAACAGAGTCTCTCTCTCTCTCTCTCTCTCTGCATTCAACATATGTTCATTGGATCTATGCTTACTCAGAATGCCCGAGTACTGTGGTAGGTGATACAAGGGCACCAAGACATTTTAAGTGAGCACTGTTCTCCAGTGTGTTTTTCAACTCACATGCCTTAATTATTCCAGCCAGTTGTCCTTTAGACACTTATGTGTACAATGTTAAATGTATCAAGGAATTGATTTTATGGTGCTAAATAGTTCTTGCTACTTTCCTGTATAATTCAAATAGGCTCTTCAGTGCTGCTATATTTTCTAAAAACTTCATTTTCCTTGAGAAGTTACAGTATACTACAGGTTTGGCGAAGACTATTATGGATTTTAAATTTTCTCCTAAACACTTGCTTAATTTATTTCAGGTGGTCTGTTCTTTGCAAAACCTATGCGTTCTAAAGGATATGTGACCATGTTGGACCCATTTCAGCAGATCTATGGAAAACGCATGGGTGGACTCCTGTTTATCCCTGCGCTGATGGGGGAAATGTTCTGGGCTGCCGCAATTTTCTCGGCTTTAGGTAAGAACCAAGGGAGCATGGTTCCAGCTGAGTCTCTCCAGTTAACTGCCCGTCAGGTACACAGCCTTACTTTACTCAGCTGTGGCTTCTTACAGATTATTAAATCACATAGTGCATGATGTTTCTATTCATAAGAGCTTCACAGATATTCTGCATTTACCTGCAATTCAGCAACAAAGGTTAAATAAAATCTCAACTGTATTTGTTTTTTACTTGAATGGCATCATTAGAGTGATAGCCATGAGTTATCTTACAGTGAACAAATTTATTTAAATTTATTTATTTAAAATACACTTTTAAGACAATGATCCATAAGCCAGGGTTTAAAGAGGATACTGGTATACATTTTGAGTGTTAAGTAAATTTAAACCAATGGTTTATACTTTAATTTCTTCTTATTTTCTCTTTTCTATAAACAAAAAACTTTTTACCTTCAACTGGTTTTCCCTCTAATAAGTATCTTAATTGCTACATTCAAAACTATCCAAACTTCTCAAATAACAAAATTGCATGAGTTGCAAAAAGCATTAATATTTCTAGAGATGTTGGCTTTTTAAAAAGTCATTTTGCTGTCCTTTTAAGCATCTAAAAATTTTATTGATTTATTTGAGAAGCAGAGAGACACAGAGAGACAGAGATTTCCTATCATCTGGTTCACTTTTTAAATGCTCACAATAGCTAGGGCTGGATCAGGCCAATCCAGAAGCCAGGAATAAAATCCATGTCTCCCAGCGGGTGGCAGGGACTACTTAGGGCCATCCCCTGCTGCCTCCCAGAGTCTGCATTAGCAGGAAACTGGAATGGAGAGTAGACCTGGGACTTGCATGTCACTTGAACTCCTAGTGTCAGCTTAACCGCTAGCCAAATTTTTAAATAGACATATTTTATTTTAAAAGCCAGTGTCAGGGAAGCATTTGTGTAGCAGTTACAACTCCACTTGGGACACTTGCATCCCATATCAGAGTGCCTCGGTGGGAGTCCTTGGTCTACTACTGAACCAGCACCCTGCTATTGAGCACCCCTGGAAGTGCAGCTGATGGCTCAAATACCAGCTCCCTGCCGCCCATGTGGAAGTGTGCTTTGAGTTCCCCATTCTTGACTTTGGCCTGGCCCAGCCCCAGCTGCTCTGAACATTTGGGGAGTTAACCAGCAGAAGAAAGATTCTCTCTCTCTCTCTCTCTCTCTCTCTCTCTCTCTGTGTGTGTGTGTGTGTGTGTGTGTTTCTCTCTGTGTGTGCCTCAGATAAATATGTATGTATGCATTTTTAGAAAAACAAATATAAGACGAGGTGCCAGTTCCATCAGTAAATAGCATTATTCAAGAAATGAGCTATCGCTAGCCCTCTGCAAACAGAACAGGCAAATAATGTAAACTACCAGCAAAACCACCAAACTTGAAACATTTCAATTAATTGACTTTGGTAAAAGCATAGGGTTATGGTTTAATAGCAGAAAAGTTAAGTGTGGTTGGATGTAGCAAGGACTTCTGTCCAGGTTGCATGTGCTCTTACTAATTCACATAAGAAGTTTCCTGGATCTTTGAGCGTCTCCTTATCTCCAACGCAATCATAGAGACCCAGGATAGAGATGCAACGCCTGCAGCCATGTGAGAGCCTCTGAGCAGACTGAGACTATTGAAGCCAGCTGGATGATATAGAGCCCCCAGGGAGAGGGTGTGCACCTGCCACATGTGCACCTCCATCCTTCAAGTTATCCAGCTCAGCTTTGGGATCCATCCTTAAGCTCGTGTTCCTATCTACTTCCTCCCCAAACCTCTCCCTTCCTTCTTGTCCATCTCTTCCTGTGCCCTGCCAAAGCCTTTCCTGCCTCAGTAAATTCAAACGTCTTCCTGCTTGTGGTTCTGCCTTCCCTGTCATCTCAGACACATCCTTCTAAGTTCAGATCTCATCATATGTCTCTCCTGATTAAAACCAAACCATCCTGTAGTATGACTTGAGTCTTAATTCTCTCCTCTCATTATGCCTTCTACCCCATAGGCCCTTTCCTTCTTCCAGAACCACGGTCCTACTCTCTCACTTCTGACATTTTGCCAGTCCAGGTACCCGTGCTTAGCTCCCATCTCCCCTCTTCCCTATCTTATCATCCACCCATATCATCACTAAGCATCCTACAGATCATCTCATAGAAGTCATGTCCTGGCACGGTGCCCCTGGATGTGCCAGGCACCTCTCCCATGGGCTTCATGAGGCACTGGGAATGTTGTTTTCATGAAAGTTATATTACTTTGTATGATCCTTTGCCCACTTATTTGTCTCATGCCCAATTCTCCACTGTGCAAAGGGATTATACATTTCTTGAAAGCAGGGCTTGTGTGTTGTCAATAGCTATCCTATCCCAAATCAATGGGTAAAACATTTCTAGCTATACGTACTCCAAAAAGAAAAGAAAAAAGGAGTATTGCTTTTTGTCCTCCCTAATGTAATCCAATTAGGTCATGAACTATTAGCTTGTAGACACCTTTGGGGATCTACAAGCTGGACTGAGACTCTCAGGGTCTCAAAACCAAGAGCTTTGGCTCTTGCATTTTAGCTCTACTTGTAAGACTTGGAAAGCAAGAGATTTAAGTGGGATCATCAAAGATCCTCAGGCTCAATACCTTACTTTGGATCAAGAGCAGACTCACACTATGCCACCGAGCGTTGCGTGGGTTCTTTCTTAAAGGTCAGGAGATAAGAGGCAGCATGGCTTTCCTCAATGAGTTGTGTTAGTGTTTGGTGTCTGGGCATTCATGTAGACAGTATCTGTCACCTCTCCTTACAAAAAGAAGTATATGACTGAAGCCTACTGTCAAACTTTAGGTGATCAGAATGAAAGTAAGATAAGGTGAATTGCACCTTATGTTATATATCTCAGGCTAAAAGCTTATCTTACGCTTTCACCATCATCATCATATGTAGCCCTTGCAATATTGGATGGTAGTTTATACTACGTTTCTCTCCCAAAGTCTCAGATTAGCTTGTGTTGTTTCCTTGATCCCTGACTATAAACCAAGGAGTCGCTTGATGTGGAGACACAGAGACTTTGTTATAAATACAGCAGTAATTTAGTGGAAAATGTTGCACTTCTCTGGTGCAAGATAGCTGCACTTGTATCTTAATGGGATTATATGTAATTCTCATTAGCTCAGAAGCAATGGGAGTTGATTTGCCATTGGTGGCAGCACTAGAAATTTTTGATTTTAATAGCAAGCTACCTGCTGAGGTATCAAAAAACGAGTGGGCTAAATATCTAACAGAATGCAAAATGTTCACTCTCAGTGAATAAAAATCAATTTCTGTAACAGAGCCATGCAAGGAGAATAAAATTAATGAGCTAATGCTTCTAAAGTATTTTAGAAGTATGAAATTGAATAGCTAACCCCTGAGCTTTGGTATGAGTGGCTTTTTTTAAATATTTACTTCTGTATTTGAAAACCAGAGTTATAGAGAGAGGAAGAGACACAGAGAAAAAGTGAGAGAGATATGCGGTCTGCTGGTTCACTCCCCAGATGGCCACAACCTCTGAAGCCAGGAGCCAGGAGTTTCATTCAGTTCTCCCACATGGGTGGGAGGGGTCAACCACTTGGACCATCTTTGGCTGCTTTTACCAGGCCATTATCAGGGAGCTAGATTGGAAGTGGAACAGCCAGGACACAAACTGAGATCTCATCACAGGTGGCGGTTTTACCCACTACACAATGCCAGCCCCACAAGTTATGTTTTTCTGTGTCTAGGTGTGTGTGTGTATATATATATATATATATATATATATACTTATTTATATATAATACATATTTATCTATATATAACATGTTAACATTGCTCTCTATTGCTCTTTCTACACACACACACACACACACACACACATCAGAAAATATATACCAAAACATTTACTTTTATCTTAGAGTCTATGCTCTGGTGGAGTGTTGTGAATTTTTTAAAAATCTATATTTCCTTCAAAAATCATAGTTGGACATAAATCAAAGTTATCATATATAAGAAATAGGTTGTGATACATAAGAATTGACAAATATGAGGTCTACTGGCACCACTCTGTGAATGTGCATAGTTCACCTTAGAAATAGGAGTATAAACGGATTATGTCTTGCAACTTTGTAAAAAAAAAAAAAAGAATATAGGGCCAGTGTTGTAGGCTAATTCTCCACCTGCAGCACCAGCATCCCATGTGGGTGCCGGTTCATATCCTGGCTGCTCCTCTTCCAAACCAGCTCTCTGCTAATGGCCTGGAAAAGAAGTAAAAGACTGCCCAAGTGCTTGGGCCCCTGGACCCACGTGGGAGTCCTGGAAGAAGCTCCTGGCTCCTGGCTTTGGATCAGCTCAGCTCCAGCCATTGTGGCCATTTGGGGAATGAACCAGTGGATGGAAGACCTCTCTCTCTGTCTCTCCCTTTCTCTGTCTACAAATCTGCCTCTCAAATAAATAAATAAATCTTTTTAAAAAAAAGTGTATGAGGGTGCTTTAAAAAGCTAGTAACAAAGTGAAAGTAAAAATAATTTATTTTGGTGCAAGACTTTTTGAAACCAATTTCACAGACACTTTGTGATGTGCCCTCATATTTATACTTTCAACAGCTCAAATTCAGTGTTTCATGATTTTATTAGCAGTGAATGTATTTTTATGCCTGTACAAGTAGACCAATATTTCATAGCAGATCTGGAAGCATAGCTTTGTTTTACTCCCTACAACTGATTTAATCATGCAGGGAAGATTTGAGGAAAAATTCATTTCAATCTTAATAGTAGAGGGGAGGTGGGTGACTTCTGTAAACAGCTGAGTTACATCCAAATGATGGCATCAAGGCCTGAGCCCAGTGATCTCTTCTGGGATTGAGCTTCTTCCATGTCATGGAATGCAATCTGGAGATGGTATTTGAGTGGAGACAAATGTGAAAAGAACAGGCAAACAGTTGCAGCATGAAAGAAAAGACTTCCACAACAGTAACTGGCAACCATAACTCAGCCAGTTATTCAGAGTAGATTATAAAGTACTGACCTCTTTCCTTTGTCTTCCTCCTTACACCCCTCACTAGGTTTTTTTATTCAAGAAAATAATGTTATTACTGTTGCAACAACACTGAAATAATGTTTCTTGAGAAATATTTTATGTTCCTATCTTAGATCAAAATAGCTTATATTGTTCTTTGAGGTAATGGCTTTCAGCCCCGGGGGTTGTGAGTGCTCTTAGTCTGTCAGCTGAGGAGGAGGGTTGAATGGGAGAGAGCCAGGAGCAATGGAAGGCCCAGTTCACATATCTGTCACCAGTGTGCTGCCATACCTGTCACTGCTGTACTTAATATGAACTATAAACTACAGGGTTTTGAGAACAATGAAGAAAGAGCTTGTAGACAAGTGACTTATGAAGTGTCAGTCCAAGAACCACAGTGCTGCAGACACCCCACACTGCAGTAGTCTCATGGGACCATCAACAGACACAGCCATGTAGTTCACAATAGCGTAGTATATACCATACAGGGAAATGGAGGAGAGGAGCTGGCAGGAACGTAAATTAGACTTCTAAGGCAGGCTTAGAATTTTGATGATGAAAATTACTCCAAAATATGATACTCCAGTCAAGGGTTCTGCAGTATATTGGTATCCTAGGAGCCAGAGAGCATGTTCCACCGACAAAATAAAAGAGATTTTTCATGAACTTGAGGGAGAAAAATCTGGTAATTCAATTTAACAATTTTATGACTTTATTTTTCCCCTACAAACTTGTCTCAATCCTTTGATATCTTCTACCATTTGTCAATGATGTAACCTAGCAGGGGCAGAGTAATGCAATACAGCAAATGAGTATTAGTTGTAAAATGTGGAAATGAATAACATGCTTCTCAGAAAACCTTGTTTTTACTATGGATGTGAGTAAGCACACTGCAGATACTTAAGTCAGGGCTTCAGATAGTTGGTGAAATGATTCTAAGTTCTTATAATGCAATTAGGTTCATGTGTATTTCAGTTTATGTGTTTATGTATGTGTACCCATATCAGGAATTTAGGTGTCATCTACATAAATAAGTCAGCAAAGCACTGATTTCAGAAAGCAAGACTACACACACACACACACACACACACACACACTCATGTATGCCTTCAATTTACTAACATATGAAGACTTCAGCATGCATCCAATACATTGTATGTGACATGGGAGGAACCGTGGCTGTCACTGAGCTGCAAGCATCCTTGCACGGGGAGTGGGTCCATCGAGCACCCAGAGCTGTCTGTTCCCTTTCAGGAGCCACCATCAGCGTGATCATTGACGTGGACGTGCACGCGTCTGTCATCGTCTCGGCGCTCATCGCCACCCTCTACACCCTGGTGGGCGGCCTGTATTCTGTAGCCTACACAGATGTCGTCCAACTCTTCTGCATTTTTGTTGGACTGGTAAGTGGGGTCACCCACAGATTTTCTTTCCTTCCTTCTTTCTTTCTTAAATTAAAGATAACGTTGTATTTTGTACTAACTCAGCAAAAATTTGTAGGAAAGTAGTTTTTCATCACAACAGGTACTAAGTCATATACCACTATAAACAAAAGCCCTCCTTGGAATAATTACATGAAAAACTCTGTTCCTTTTGTTAGATTTTGACGGAAAATGTGCCCTAGATCTAACTCTTAGGAAGGTCAAGATCTCAAGATCTTCCTATTTTTCATGTCCTGACTGATGGAAAATGATGGGTCTTTTGAGAGTTGAAGCAACACACTTCCCTCAAGAGTTAAAAAAAAGTTTACAAAACAGCAGATTGAAAGTAACAAGTTCCAGTATTCCACAGCACAGTGGCTGCCAATCATAGTTCACAATAGTGTTTTATAACCTGTACCAAGAACTGGGGGAGAGGAGCTGGTAGACTCCAAACACAAGGAGAGGATGAGAAAATGAAAGGCTATTTGTCTGCTTTGATTAATTTATGATGGCTAGATATGCTGAAATATCACACTGTGCCCCATAAAATTACATATTAATAAAAACATTAACCAATAAAATAATAGTAATGAACATATATGTGAACTATAGGCAGAAGCAGAGCTGGCAACATATTTCTAGTCAGCTTGGCTTATTTTAACAAATCAAAGAATGTTTGTTGTAAAATGCATGTATTGTTAACTTTGTGGTTGAAAGTGTTTAGCTGGATTTTTTAGTATGTCACAGAAGTGTTCTGAAATACAGCTTCGTGTTTAAAAGAAAGAGTATTTATTTGTTTATTTATGTCATAGAAGGATATGCTCATCCCCTAGAAATATGTTAAACTGAAACAACTTGATGAGAGTAACTCCTCCTGAGGCTTGTTTTCAAAAGAAAAGTATTATTTAAGGAAACAAAATTATAAACCTGAGTAGGTGTGTTGCAAACTGTTCCAAAACTAAATCAGTGAGTTTTATGAATGGAAATGTTGTGCCCAAGTCATTTTACCTTAAAAGGTTGCAACACATAGAGTTTCTCAAGCTTCTTCTCTATTAGTTTCATTAACCATGAGAATGCTCAGGGGTATAGAAGTCACTCCATTGAAAGAACCAAGGGTTTCAAATATGAGCCATCACTACTTGAGGTATAAAAACAAAGAAAGGACTTAATTGTATATTTAAAAACTAGATAGATTTATTCTCTGTTGCCCTAAGTTCCAGGTTGAATTAGATGATTTATGTGTTTTATGAATTAAAGAATTCCATATGATTATGAGCCATGAGTGTTTTTTGATTACTTTAGAAGCATCTTTGTGTGTCTTGAATGCATCCTAGTCAATGTTGTTTCTTTGCAAACTCACATCTTAGAATGTGAAGATTATAAGGGTGCATATAATACCAGATATCTAAGACATAGCCAAAGAAGTAGGAAGGAGATGTTGTGTTCAGTCTGTGCCAGGGCATTCTGGGTTCACCTGCACTACCTCTGTTCTAGACCCCATGGGAGCAATGGCCACACAGAAGGCTGTCAACACTGTAGGTGAAACTCATCTCCAACAATGGAAGAAGTACTTCTGATCTTCCTCCTTTGTCTTATAATGAAATTCTTTTTACTCTATTTTAGTTTTTAATACTACACACTTGTAAATGAAACATAAAGCACGAATCTCATACCCTCTATTTAACTTTTTAGCATCTCAAATAATATCCTGGAGGAAAGTTTAAAAGAATAGTCAGTTTAACTTTACCATTTAACTATACAATTTAACTATAAATCCACATATACCAGCAAAGATTATAGTATTTCTTCTTTTCTCCCATTTGTTTGCATTTCATTTTAATTTAAACAAAGTTGAGAATATTTGATTTGCTCGAGGATGCCCATCTTTCTTTATATTTGAATTGCTATAATCAAGTGGACAGTGTTGAGATCCTGATTTTTCCTTAGCATCATTGCTAGCTTCCAGAAATAAAGCCAAGAACATGGAAATAAATCTCTCCACAGAGTGTCAAAGGCAAGGTTAGTTTTGCAGTGACAGCTCTCATAACTAATGCACTTAGTCTTCCAGGGGATTAATTTATCTGCTGATGTTATATGTGATTTCTCCTTACTTTGGATGAGATCAGAACTTAAAAGACACAGGTGCATAAATCAAGAGTATGCATGTAAAAATGTTAGCAAAAATAATATGCATAAGTGTGCGTGTTTTTCTGACACAAAATGTAACTGAATTTTAATGAGGAATGAAGTGCTGTATTATTAGTTAAGGCCCTACTGAGTAGGCTGAATACAATACTCAACATGGCTTGTTTTCCAAGCTTTCATTGCTACACATGCATGCATAATTATTATCTACATCTTAAACCATCCCTTCTTGAATTCTCTAATTCTGTTGATTTTCAGTTATCATCCTTGGAGCACTGAACACTAAAGCTGGGGTTCTTTTGCTGGTTTCTGCCTCTCTGACTTCCCTGTCCCTCCTGTGCTCCAGGGCTACTGACCCTTTATTCATCATCCCTCTGGACCAGGGCCTGCCATTCCCAGAGCACTGCTGGACGTGAGGCTTTTGTTGCTGTCCCTGACTCCTGCCTTGTGATTAAGCCACTGTTCACATCTAATAGCAGAATCCTGAAGCAGTTTTACTGAAATCTTTTCAAAACTTGGAAGATATTAAGAGGGCTAATCCTGCTCATTTTTGATTTCCATTAATGTGGAATATCTTTTTCCATCCTTTCATTTTCAGTCTATGTGTATCTTTGTTGGTGAGGTGTGTTTCTTATAGGCAGCAAATACATGGGTCTTTTTTTAATCCATTAAGCCAGTCTGTATCTTTTAATTGGAACATTTAGGCCATTTACATTCAGAGTTATAATTGATAAGTAATGACTTGATCCTGCCATTTTCCATAAATATTCCTATTGTTTGTTTTGTATTTCCTATGCACTTTTACTAGAAGATTTTCTGCCTTGACATTCTTCCATGATGATGATTACCTTTCTGTATTTCTATGTGTAGCACGTCCTTAAGTATCATTTGTAAAACTGGATGAGTGATGACACATTCTTTCAATTTCTGTTTGTTTTGGAAGGTCTTTGTTTCACCTTCATTTATAAATGAGAGCTTCTCTGTGGTGGGAGGGAGGATGGATGGGTATCTTCTTAGAATTGTTATATGAAATACATGAAATGTATTCTCTCTGTATTCATAAAATTTATTTTAAATTGTAAAAAAGCTAGGAAGAAATTTCTCTAGTTTTCAGTGGTCTATAAAAAAGAAATACAAATCTTTTCTCTTGCTATTCAAAGTTCCCTTCACATGTTTGTCTTTTTCCTTACCAGTAAACCATGTTAGACAACAGATGTGGGCATGCATATGCACATACACCACTATGATCACCACCATCACCATCACCCCACACAAATATTCTTCTCTTTGCTTTGCTCCATCTAAAACATCTGTGCCTTCAATTCTTTCTTCTGTTTATTAGTACTAAGCCAACGTTGGAGGCTGGTTTCACACAAGTTTCTCAATCAAATCTTCCTTTGTTACTTTAATGAATAAATACCTTTCCATAATTCACAGAAAATGTAATTATATGTGCATGTGTGTGTGTATGTGTGTGTCTCAAATGCAATGTTTTGTTCTTAACATTTTCTGATGACTGATCCTGTAGTTTACATGACATGGTAATATCAAAGGCAGAGGTGGAGAGTGTGCTATTTTACTTTTTCTAAATCAGTAATAGATTGTATGATGCAGAGAACACAATTTCAGGTCTTTCTCTGTATGAATAAATTGAACTACTGAACTGTGCCTTCTGTGAGGAAATAAAAAAGGAGTATAAATGTTGCATGTCCTGGAGGGTTAAAAGTCATAGCCCAAGGGTGTGTTGTCACTCTTTCTTCCAGTGGATCAGTGTCCCCTTTGCACTGTCACATCCTGCAGTCTCTGACATCGGGTTTACGGCTGTGCATACCAAATACCAGGCACCTTGGCTGGGAACCATTGAGCCATTCGAAGTCTACAGTTGGCTCGATAGTTTTCTGTTGTTGGTAAGTGATGCTTTTACCTAAGGAATGTGACTGAATTACTGCCCCAAACCAATGTGTTTTCATGATTTTCATATTTACACTAAACATATGCCTACTGGCTTCTGGCGATTTCTGAAGGCTGGGGCTGTGTCTTGAGTGGTGGCTGATAGTGCAAAAGAGGCAGTAAGAAAAGCATCTGCAGTGTTACGTGTGTGTCCACATTTCTGCTGTGATGTACGTCAAGGAGTCCCCTTCCCTCCCCCAGGAACCTCCCCCAGTCTAAGAGCAAGCCAGCTGAACTTTTAATGTGTGCTCTGGAATAAAGCATTAAAAGCCAATTTATTCTCAAATAAGTAGTTCATTCAGTCTCGAATTACAAGCTAAGTGAGTCAGTGGACCAAAGGTCCTAGGTGATGAGATAAGATGGGAAAGGAGGGTGTCACCAAGAAAAATGCCGAAGGGTGCCAGGAGCCTGGGACAGCTTGAAAATGCACAGCACCATGAAGTAATGGAATTGGTGGCACTCAGGACATGGAAGGAAGCAGGGCAGATCACAGAATGAGGGGAGAGGGGAAAAATGAAATAAAACCAGATGTTAGGGTTCTGCTACTTAGAGTGTGTATGTATGAAAACATCATGTTGTGTTTGATTCCAGCATGAGGAAGAGGTGACATTGGATCAAAATTGGCACTTTCTGTGTCTTCTTTAGAGGACTGTCAGCCTCTTATGACTTTGGGTTTATGACACTTTGCTGAATTTTAGCATCATCTCAACATGCAGAGTGGGTGTGTCCTATCCAGTACAGAGTATCCTAATAAAGAGAAAGGGAAATACAAAGAAAACTAGTGTGTGTGGAGGGTTTCTGTCCACAAGGATTGTTGAGAAGTCCCTTGGCTCTCATTTTCCTGTGATGGCTTATAATTATGAGTGAAAGGACTAAGAGATTAAATCTCACTCCCTCAGGCCCGTATTCCAAATGACCATCCCTCTTAGTCAGTTTGGGCTAGTCCAACAAAGTGCTATAGGCTGGTAGATGTATAAACAGTGTAGTTTTTTTTATCAGAGTTCTAGAGCCTGGAAACATTAGATCAGGGTGCCAGCTTAGTCAGGTTCATGGTGGGGGGGGGGGTCCCATTCCAGTTACAGAGTGATGACTTCTCGCTATATCCTCATGCGGTGGATAGAGACTGAGAGCATGCTGGTCCTGTCTTAAAAGAGCATTAATCCCATTCATCATGGCTCCACCTTCACCAAATACCATCACAGTGGGACAGGGTTTCAATTCTGTGGGGACACAGACGTTGAATCTGTTTGTAAGTAGAAGTCAGATTTTACTTTCCTTAAGCCTCTGATGAGCAAAACGCCTGACTTGATTGGAATATAAATTGTGATGCATTGTTTCATTTAATTCATTGGCATGAAAGATGTTGATACATTAATTGACAGGCTGCAAAATGAAAAGTTTTTGGAAAGATGGTCTTGAGGAACGGTCTTATAAATTTTAGAATTTCTTCTTTCAACGTATTTCAACTTTTGACCATGTATAGCTTTTATGAAAAGGAAATTATTCTGGAATTGTTATGTGACAGACACTTTTTTTAATGTGACAGACAGCACACATGAGGCAATTATAAATTAGACAGACATCCTGGAACACAGGTGATTAAAGATGCCTCAGGAAACTCACAACAAACTCATTCAGCAATTCCTCCATTCTTATAATCAATATGCATTGAATATGGACTCTGTGTTGTCAGAGGGCTGGCAATGATGCAAGTAGAAGTGCTTTTCCCCTTCATCTCCAACCATACCTACAAAACTTGACCTCTGCTCGTTCCAAACATGCAGGGGTCTCACAGCTGCTATTGTTTCCCTCCGACTTGCCTCCCTTTTTTGATATTGGTTTCTTATCCAGGTCCATTTCTGTTGCCTTTTCACGTGAGGATGTCCACTCAAAGCTTAAAGACTGACTCAGTGGTCATTTTTGTAGGTTTTCCTGATCACCTTGCAGCTGCTCATCTTCCTGCCTTATCCCCAAATAATAAATTATTTCTCATTTTTCCCATATAGACCACTTTACAGCATGTAATAAATTGCTTTATAGTTCAATGTCCCCAAACTTTTTGGCTGTATATTCTCAGTAAGAACTTTATCCCCAATGTAGGTATGTGTATGGTTTATATGTGATATACTAACCAGTGATGTAAACCACTTAACTAAAAAGTGTAACACTTAGGCATAAGGTAAAAATGAGCACAAGTGTGTTTCTAATTTTTTATTCCATATTTACACACACTTACATATTGTTTTGTCACTATGCACACCCTGCTTTGGGAAACACCATAACACATTGACTCTCCCAGTCAGTGGCGGGGTCCAAGTTCCTGGGCAGGAACCACACCATCTTCATGCTGGTACTCCTGTGACCATTCATTGCTTAGCACATGATGCAAGTCTGTAATTATGTATTAGGTTGTACTAGTTCACGTTCAACTTCATACTTTCAGAATATTTTAAATGATTCTCCAAAGTGAGGATAAATTGAAAATGTCTGGGTAGCTTTAAGGGGGTTTAAACTAGGCAAAAAAAAAAAAAAAAAAAAAAAAAAAAAAAAAAAAAAAAAAGAAGAAGAAGAAGAAGAAGAAGAAGAAGAAAACATGTCCTAGGTAATGACCAAGGGAGAGCCCTGGTGGGAATTCTGTGAAGTCAAAGTACACAATGAGATTATCTTCATCATTTTGGGATGCTATAACAAAGTCCCATATGCTAGATGGCTTATGAACAATAGAAACTTATTTGCCACAGTTCTGGAGATAGGAAAGTCCAAGAGCAAGGTGCTGGAAGATTTGGTGTCTGGAAAAGGCCATTCCTCATAGAAGGCACCTTCTCCCTGTGGTTTCCCATAGTGGAAGCAACAAACAGGCTCCCTGGGCCTCTTCTATGAGGATGTTCATTGTGCTCAAGAGGACTTCATCCTCATGACCTAACCATCTCCTAGAGGCTCCGCCTAATAGCATCTCCCGGGAGTTAGGAGATTTCAGTGCACAAATTTGGGCAAGGACATAGCTTTAGACCATAATAAATACAATGCTAACAATTGAGTTTTGAGACGTGTATGTACTTTCTGCACTTCAGAGTCATATTTATGACTATTCTAGTGTGATTGTGATAAACTTCTGTTTCTGTTTAAGAAAGAAAGGTAGTAGATGCCATGTGTCTTCTGTTCACTCTGGGTCCCTTTGGTCCTTGTGCAGATGCTAGGCGGTATCCCCTGGCAGGCCTACTTCCAGAGGGTCCTCTCGTCCTCCTCAGCCACTTATGCCCAAGTGCTGTCCTTCCTGGCAGCCTTCGGGTGTCTGGTGATGGCTCTTCCAGCTGTGCTCATTGGAGCCATTGGAGCATCCACAGGTAAATCTCCTGCACCATTACTACGGGTGCCTGCTAGTTCACTACCCGCCTCCCCCTCCTGCCCCTGCTGGATGCTTTCCCACTTCCCTCTCACCCCAGACTGTTGTTCCTCACTCTCCCCCTCATGTGGACCACTGTTGCAGAGCTTAGTAAATTGTATTGTGTTTCAGTGGTCTGCAGAATTTTTTTTTGATTGCTCAAAGTCCACTGCTGAAATATCTGTGAGCACACCTGCTTTCTCAGTTTGGAATATTTATCAGTTGCCTGGATGTATTCCTCTCTGCAGTGGTTCTCAGTGAGGTTACACATGGACATCCCCCAGAATGTGGGGAAGACTCAAAAACATCAATTTCTGAGCTACTCCACAGGACTTTGTTTTATGTTTATGTGAGAGGCTGAAGAAAAAGAGAAAAACATAGACAGGGATCTCCTATCTGCTGGTTCATTCTGTAATTGACCATAATATCCATGGCTAGGCCAGGCTGAGACCAGGCATAAGGAACTCAATCCAAGTCTCCCACATGGGTGGCAGGAACCCAGCTACTTAATCCTCACTGCCACCTCCAATGCATTGGCAAGAAAACAGAGCTAGGAGTGGAGCCACATCTCAGATTCAGGCACTCTGATACAGGATGTAGACATCTTAACTGGTACCTTAACTGCTGGACCAAATGCCTGCCCCAGGACCTTGTCTTTATAACCTAAGCCAGAGTTAGACACCTTTGTTTTGTAGGCTCCCCTGTGAATCCAAGTACACCCACATTGAGAGCCACTGGCCTAGAAGAAGTTTGCCTGTGACCATCAGGACCACCTGGGGACCACTTGAAACTTGAGATCCCTGCTTTACATTAACAGACAGTAGTTAACAATGGCCTGTCAAATAAGTGATTTTTCTTGGATAAATCGATCCATAAATATGTAAGTTAGGAAAAGCTAAGAAACTAGCAGCCAAGAGAACATTATGAAATATGGATCTCACTGTTTGCCTCCATATGGAACATTTTTAATATCTTACCTTTAATTTGTTTGAACTTGCAAATCACTCCTGACCACTTATAACCCCATGCTATACAACGTGTAATACCATTTGATGAAAATGAATCCCATTAACCCAAATTCAAAGGAATCCTCTAGGTAGAGGTAATTAAAACAGGTGAATGTATGTTCACCTTTACCCCATTGGGTTTTATAAATATGATCCAGGGTAATATTCACAGGGCAATGTTGACTTCCAATTAATAGAACTAATTATTGGATCATTTAAGTTTTAAAAGAGCAATAATATGCAGAGTTTGCACCCTTCACTCCAGTTGTTCATCCATGATATAAATAAGCACAAAGATTAAAAGATGCCAAAGTTAGTATGCCATGTTCATCTTTGGGGGAAAAAAGACAGCATTTATCTCATAAGCAGAAGACAGATCTTGATGTGGGTGCATCAAACAAAGAAGCATAAAGCCAATGTTTTGTTGAGTTAGGTATACATTCCAGGATGTTATTTGTGATATCATGACATCTCAGTTAAGGCAATAAATTTGGCTTCAGCTAAGCATGGTTTTGATGCCAATTGTAATGAAAAATAGGAGAAGAAAAATGCTGAGATACAAAGGAAACTACTGTTTGCCCTTGTCTTCATATTAAAGGTGTTCAGAGATTTTACAAAAGGAACTGTGCTAATGTACACACAAAGGGTCCATTGTACTCTTCAAGGAATGCCATAACAAAATAGTAAGTTTCTGTATACTAAAATACAAACCTATGTTCTAAGTACTCTCACCATACTAAGTCCAAAAACCTAAGGAAAATTTTAGCCTCATGACTGCATTCTTTATTCAATGAAAAGGGGCTGTCCTTAATCTAGAATGCCTCCTATTTCTAGTAAGCCAAATTCTACACACACAATGGAATTGAGTTGAGAGGAAAATGATCCTGAAGCAGCTCCAAAATCAAGTTTATACACAGGACAAGCATGGATAGGGATAACCCCACTGCTGTCCTTATCCGCTTGCATAGGGATCTTGGAACCCTAAGGCAGAGAAAGCTGTGTCCTCTTACATCTCCAAGTGTAGAAGGAAAACTCTGTAACTCATTTTAAAAGCATTTGTTGGGTAAGATTCTCATCAGGAAACACAATCATTGCAGAAAAGGCATACATACCTCACTAAGTTTGCAAATGAGACCAACTGAAATCAATATCCATTAGAATCAGGACAGATGGGGCCAGTGGTCTGGTGCAGTGAGCTGAGCTGATGCTTACAATGTCAGGATCCCATACCGAAGTGGCAGTTGGAGTCCTAGTTGATGCACTTCCTATACAGTTCCCCGCCAACACCTTGGAGGACAGCAGAGGATGGCCCAAGTGCTTTGGTCCCTGCAACCTATGTGGGAAATCCAGATGGACCTCCAGGCTCCTGGTTTGTGGCCATTTGGAGAATGAACCAGCAGATGTAAAATCTTTCTCTCTCCCCACTCACCTCACCTGCCTTCCAAATAAATAAAATAGATCTTAAAAAAAAAAAATCAGGACATGCAAGACTTTTCCACTTGACCGGTATGTAGACTAAAACACCATGCTCTTGGTTTATTTCAAAACCACCTATAAGTAGTGTAACTCCCAGGTAGATATGGAATATATGGCTCTTCAGTGATTTCGATGGTTGCTTCTCTTCAACAGACTGGAACCAGACTGCATATGGGTTTCCAGATCCCCAAAGTAAAAATGAAGCTGACATGATTTTACCCATCGTTCTGCAGTACCTCTGCCCTGTGTACATTTCTTTCTTTGGTCTTGGGGCAGTTTCTGCGGCTGTTATGTCCTCAGCAGATTCTTCCATCTTGTCAGCAAGTTCAATGTTTGCTCGGAACATCTACCAGCTTTCCTTCAGACAAAATGTAAGAACAGCCTTTCTTTTAAACTTATAATAATTATTGCTATTATTATTGCTGCTGTCATTATATTTATTGTGTATTTAAATTCTGACCATGTTTTGATGAAGCACACAAGATTAAATAACAAATAAGTTTATTTACCTTGTAAGTGGATGTAATCAATGCCTCTTATCATACATTCTGAAACTGAAGGGAACAAAATCAGTACCACTATTTCCCAAGTCGCACAGTCACATCGCTGCAATTCTTATCTTTCTGAAGAAAGTATAATGAAGTTTAAAATATCTTAGTAAAAGTTATTAGAATCTTTTTTTTACTTTATAAAAGTAGAGACAGACATAGAGGGACAGATAGGAAGAGAGATTGTTCCTGTCCACTGGTTCATTCCCTAAATGCAACAGCCCAAAAACTGGGACTGAGAATTCAATCTAGATATCCTGCAGGGGTGGCAGGGACTCAAACACTTGAGCCATCATCTACTGCCTCCCAGGGTCTCTAATTAGTAGGAAATTGGAATCAGAAACCAGGAACAGGAATTGAATCCAGGTTCTCCAACATGTTACATGGGCATCCTAAACTGGCATCTTAACTGCTATGCCAAACGCCCAACCCTTAGCAAAATTTTGGTATAATCAAATGCACTAGGAAACTGGAGCGCCTTAGTGGAACCAGGGCATGTGGACTAAGTTGCTTCATGCTCATGTATAAGATCTGGAGTGCTCCTTGTTTAAATTCCCAAGGTCAACTGGGTTAGAAAATATCCTCTCAATTTGGTTCTCCTTATTGAACCAAGAGGTGGTAGGACAGCATGTTGTGTTGATGGCTAAGGGACCAGGAATTCCTATCAAGAACTGTTCTCCTTTGACCAAAGCTTGGATGCTCTTTAGGTTAACATAGTCATCCCAGTGGTCTTTTACTAAGGGAACTCCTCAAACAAATCACTTTTGAGGGTGGCAGAAAGTGATTAACCCTAATGAGAGTAACATCCTATGAAGAGAGGAAGTAAGGATGACCCCTCCACAGACAAGGAGCAAAATGTTCTCTTGCATCCTCATCCTGCGATCACACCACAGTAACCCTTCCTTCCTGTGTGTTCAAGGACAGACTCAGGTTCTGTTTCATGTGCATGGTGCACAGGAGCCCCGTCCAGATGTCAACCTGGAAGGCCACATTGCTTGCTTTGGGTGCTGTAAGTTAGGGAGAGATTTGCTATAGGTAGGGGTGGTATTTGCCTATAGATTGAGGCATTTGAACCAAGGAAGTTCCTCAGATAAATTTTAAAACCTAGAAATGTGTCTTATTCGTTGCCTAAATGGGTCCGTGTGAAAGGCTGACACTGGGGCAATTTCTTACAGGCATCAGACAAGGAAATCGTCTGGGTCATGCGCATCACAGTGTTTGTATTTGGAGCATCTGCAACAGCCATGGCCTTGCTGACAAAGACAGTGTATGGGCTGTGGTACCTCAGCTCCGACCTGGTTTACATCATCATCTTCCCACAGCTTCTCTGTGTGCTGTTCATCAAGGGCACCAACACCTACGGGGCCGTGGCAGGTTACGTTTCTGGCCTCTTCCTACGAGTAACTGGAGGGGAGCCCTACCTGTATCTGCAGCCCCTGATCCTCTACCCTGGCTACTATGCGGATAAGAATGGCATCTATAATCAGCGGTTCCCGTTTAAGACACTCGCCATGGTGTCCTCATTCCTGGCCAACATTGGCATCTCTTATCTAGCCAAATACCTGTTTGAAAGTGGAACCTTGCCACCAAAGTTGGATCTGTTTGATGCCGTGGTTGCCAGGCACAGTGAAGAAAACATGGATAAGACAATTCTGGTCAAAAATGAAAATATTAAATTAAATGAACTTGCACCTGTGAAGCCTCGACAGAGCCTCACGCTGAGCTCAACCTTCACCAATAAAGAGGCCTTGCTTGATGTGGACTCCAGTCCAGAAGGGTCTGGAACTGAGGATAATTTGCAATGACCCAATCTCAATACACGACTGCTTTCTCAAACAGAGCACTGTGGTAGGGTAGTCCTGGAAGGAGGGTTTGCAGCATATAAAAATATATTAAAAATATAAACCCCATTCAGGAGGACAAAATTCCTCCAGAAAATAAAAATAAGTCCTAAGGGAGGAGTTCAAGAAAAATAAAGTGCACTTGTACAAGTACATGCCAAGCTAAAAGGAAGCACCTGTGAGAGCAGCGACTTTCTTTCTCGTTCATAGTAGTTTTAGTGTTGATGCTAAGTAGTTTTGTTAGGTGTACAAAAATGAATAAAGTCCCATTCAAAGATCATAGGGCCAACCAAAATATTCATTTTATTGTGAAAAAGGGAAGTAGGTATAAAAGAACCTGCGAAAAAGGAAATTGGATCGTCTTGATCCGAACCTTGTTTGCTAATGCGTTGCTGAGGGCAGTTTAATACCACGCTGAGGCGATGAGAGTCCCACAGTCACATGGTGCAGTGAATCAGCTAGCTTGTTTTCCTTGATGTGTGATTACCCACCCGTTTCATGCTGTGGACAATGACATTTGCTGTTGTTCCTTTAGTGATGGTGTGTTTTATTCTGAGCACAGGTGGAGCAGACACGCAGACGCCATGTGCACTGGCACTTCTTCATGTGCAAGCTGATAGGAGGCTGGGTCTGTCTCTGCAGGGGCCCGGGGCTCCTCTGAGCGTGCCATAACTATCATATGTGTAGAGAAGAGGATTGAGCTTAGGAAGATTATCAGGCAACCTTGCAGCAACCTATCAAGAAGCACATCAAGCAGAAAGTGATAGGATGACCAGAAGCTTTTTATCTTCATCTGAAGTAAGTTTTTCCCCATGATAAAAGAAGGAATGTTTTGGCTTACTGTGTCCAAACAAGTATTGAAAATTAAATTGAGTTATATGTAAGAAGAGATGGCTGTATGGCACCATTGTTGTTGATGGCAAACTGCAAAATTAATGTGTATTTCCTTGCATAGAATTACTGGCAATTCCCAAAGCACCTTGCAAGAGCAGTAAAACCAGAAAACAAACCTCACTCATTTTTGGCTATTCATTAATGGGGATGATTTAGTGTTCAGGGAGTATTCTGTGCCACTTTTGCACACAAGCTAGTTTACAGGGATGGGACAAGTAACCGTGTACAAACATTGTAGAATGAATTTTAGAATGTGGAAGAAAGCAGAAAGTAAAGTAAGTCCCTAAAGGGAAGAAGCCATCAATTTTAACATTTGATGTCTGTATAACTTTCATGAGGTCAGTCATTAAATATTATTTTGCTCCTTTTCTGGAGTTTGAAAAAATATGTATATGTAAATATATATATATATATGTATATGTAATGGTTTGTGTCCATTATAGAATTTTCAAATGCTTTTCCACCAGCCACACATTATAGAAGTATCTGGAGATGTGTTTACAAAAACAGAGTGAACTGATGAGTGGAAAAATTATCTGGGAATTTGATCCAATAAAGGAAGCCAATTTGAATTGTAGAAACCAAAACATGTTTTCTAAAAATATTCCTCCCTTTTTTCTGAGGCACAAACAAAATTGCATTAACTCAGTGTCCAGCATTAAGTATAAAATTGTGTCCTTGACCCCAAAAGTGCTTCTTATATGTTTTGAGTATAATTGTCTCAAAGCATCAAATCTATGAATTAAGTCCCCAGAGTAATTTTTCAAATATCAAATTCAGTAAGTTATACATTGTAATGTCTCATATTTTCAATGCTTTATCAAAGTTTAATAGTGAATATGACATTGCAATTAAAAGGATTACTGAAGATCCTGTACACTTCAGAAAGAAGAGAATTCCTTTATTCATTTGTTTGCTTAGAACCTACTCAGTACCCATAGAGTCATTGGAAAGATATTTTTGGAATTAGTGAGTATGGGAATCCAAGATTCTCAGACTGCAAAAGAATCAGGAACAGGAAATATATTAAAAAAAAAAACACACACAGAGATTAAGACACGTGCTATGGACAGGTAGTGAACTGGTAGGGACTCCACTTCCTGGCAAACAAGACGTTTTAGATACAACATGCTTTCCAGTATACCAGCCAAGTAATGAGTTCTATCCTCTCCATCCCATGACTTCTGGTCTCAACATTTCAGATATGTCATGGACACGTCCCCCATACTATAATGGTACTCAACACAGAAGCACAGATGTTATATTTTACAATTTCCTTGAGCAATAATTGTGTCAAAACAACCATATTTAAATCCAACAAAAAACAGCAAATATTAACAATAAAAAATGAATAAAAATTAATTTAACAATCAGAAGATACGAGGAAGAAATTTTCTCTAAAATATTAAAACTAGAGAGTTTAAATCATTTAAGATTAAAATAATGTTATGTGTTTATTTAACCCATTATTTCTCACCTTCTGTCAAACAAAACATCAAAAAATTAGCTTCTTACTTAATCTAAAAATAAATGTGCTATATTTTAGCAAGATGGTTTTTAAAGTACAATATAAGTTAAAGACCAAAAGGAATGAAAGTCACAAGATATTTATTTATTTATTTGTGCACACTCAAATGAATTCCCCCCTCCCAATTTGTAAGGAAGGCACAAATCTGTTACCTGTAGATGAAGTTCCATTCCTATTGCCAGCTGTTTTGACATCATGGATAAGGCAGACAGCTTTGTATTTGTCCAGCCTCACTCATGGACCTGAAGTTTTCAGAACTCGCCCTTAAAGTAACTAAAACATTTTCAACACTGGCCATATTAACCTCCAGAGGCAATACCTGTGGATAAAGCATTAGAATAAAACAAATATTTTATTTTCATATTTCTACAGTGATTGCAACACATTTTTGGGGTAACTTTAGTTTTTTTCATTCATATAATTCAAAGCATCACACTTAGAGCTGGACTGTCAACAAAAAACTTTCAAGCACTTGGAGTCAAAATCCAATTCCATTGCTACACTTACAATTAATGAATTTTGTGACTTCCAAATGAGTATAAGATTGAAATAAGCAAACCTAATATACTGGCTTTTGGCTTTTATTTGAAACTAATGAATGAGTATTATATTTTAGGTCTAAGTTATGATTTTTCTTTTTTATTTTTTTGCCTTTAGCCTTCGAGAAAATTTACTGAAGTATAGTGTGTAATTTATTGTAAGTTTGCTACTGATATAATGCTTCTAAAACATATATTTTTGTCTGTCAAAACTTATATAAAATTATGCTTAAAATAAGTAGATTTGCATCTATGTATGTAAATGTTTTAAATGTAATTGTATTGTATTGCATTGTACTGTATTAAATTGTGCTGCTACAATTCAGGATATTGTTCAGGTTTAACTTTTTGGAGTCCTCTCTCTCTTTTTAAAGATTTATTTGGCTGAAAGGCAGAGTTACAGAGAGAGGGAGAGACACAGAGAAAGAGATCTTCTATCCGCTAGTTCACTCCCCAAATGGCCACAACAACCGAGGCTGGGCCAGGCCAAAGCCAGTAGCCAGGAGCTTCTTCCAGGTCTCTCACGTGGGTGCTGGAGTCCAAGGACTTGGGCCCTCCTCTGCCGCTTTCCCAAGTGCATTAATAGGGAGCTGGATCAAAATTGCATCAGCCGGGACTTGAACCGGCACATATATGGAATGTTAGTGCTGCAGGCTGTGGCTTAACCCACTACCATAGTGCTGACCCCTGGGGTACTCTCTTAAAAGATATGCAAATAGAGCTTCAAGACAATTATGCAGTGGATTGCAAAGAAACCATCTCATTTCTGTAGGATGTACAAAGGCATTGCTTAAGTCTCGAGAGAGTATCTGATACCATACCTCAAAACGAAGTGAAATTGTCTCTCTTGAAAAGACATTCTACCACTACACACAGGTTTTTCTTTAAAGCAAAGAAATCAATAGAGATAATGTCCATTCCATTAGCATAAAGGAGATCTATATCTTAGAAATCAAGTAGCTGTCTGATAGCAGCAGTTTAAAAGTGTAATTACATATACTCTAAGAAGAACTTTGGCCTCGTACTTTAGAGACCTCATTAGAGCATTAGAGACCTCAGCTGCTGTTAGGACAGAAGGGCCTGGAAAGAGCTTAAGGAGGAGTGAAGGATCCAATATGTAGTTAGGGCAGAAAAATATTGCAGCAACGTGTCTGCCGCTATGGACACACCGCAGGCCAGTAAGCATTTTTATTTTATCACGAATCTGTACTATTGGGGAAGTTATTAGAAGCCAGAAAAGGTAATATCCTGGCATGCATCATTGGAGCCTTTGTATTTAACCTTCATTTTAACCATTTTGTGTCGAGAATTAAAATGTGATCATGAGCGTTTTCCTAAAGCACTCTTGAGAGAGACCCAGGAAGCTACAGGATGATAATAATATTAATAATAATTTCTACATTTTTGTACACTCACTTGAAGAAGTGCTCTAAAACAGAAAAGGCCACCATCTTGTATTATTTAAAACTTCTAAAATGAAACAGGAGCTGGTAATTCGTTTTGATTTTTAGTTGGAAAAATAGTTTTCTATTTAAAAGAGATACCGTGAGATATTTTGGAGAGGAATTGCTGCGTTGATTTATCTGTGATCTAGAAACAGCTGAAAACATAAACCACACAGGACATAGACCTTCAGAGCAGCGGATGTGACTGGAGGGAATGATAACAGACAGCCCTGTTAGTGGTGCAGGTGCAGCTGGAGGGAGCCGCGCAGGGAGCCATGGACCCACTGGCTACAGGGCATGAAACGGGTGTAGCTGGGAAGTTACTGAAACTTTCTGGGGCTCAGGTTTATGCAGATATGGCTTTTAAGGCCCCGTGTACATCTGGTTGTCGGTTACTTCCTTACTTGGACGCCTATTCAGGGCGTTGTGGTATTAACTTGGTACAGAGTAAAGAGTGTGGGCTGTGGAGAAAGACACACAGCTTTAAACAGCAGCTCTGATGGAACCCGAGGCCCTCCGCGGTCTACGGTTCTTCCTAAACCACCCTTCCTCTGCTGCCCTCGGACTTGCAGACGTGAGGGGTGCTCACGGTACATGGTATTATACATACAGACATGGCCTCATGGTAAAACACTGTAAAGCGGAAGAGATAGGAAACTAGGGATGCAACTCTATCTCCCTAGTTGGAAAGTCAATTCGACTTGCAATCCTGTCTGATATCCCACTGGCTACCAATCTGGAATCTGCATTACAGATGAAGTAAGAGGAGTCAGGTGTTAAGGTGTACTGAGTTACAGAACACATTCGCTTCTCATGGCTTTTCATGAAGCTGTGTGCACAGAGCTTCACGCTGATCTGCATGCATGCAAATTGTGTTCCATGTACAAATGTGATTTTCACCACGAGTGGCTGCATCTGTGGTAAAGCTTACCTCATTGTTCTGTGGGTTTTTTTTTTTAAGATTTACTTATTTATTTGAAAGTCAGAGTTATACAGAGAGAAGGCAAGGCAGAAAGGGAGAGATCTTCCATCCACTGGTTCACTCCCCAGATGGCCACAACGGCTGCAGCTGCACTGACCCGAAGCCAGGAGCCAGGAGCTTCCTCTAGGTCGCCCACGTGGGTTACAGGGTCCCAAGGACTTGGGCCATCTTCCACTGCTTTCCCAGGCAATAGCAGAGAGCTGGATCGGAGGTGGAGCAGCCTGGACATGAACTGGAGGCCATATGGGATGCTGGCACTGCAGGTGGCGGCTTTGCCCACTACACCACATCGCTGGCCCCTATGCCAGCCCCCATCCTCATTGTTAATCCTGAGACTTTCAGGCAGTAGCACCTGCCAACAGTGCTTTGAGCTAAGAGTAAGGAAGAGAAAAAATTCATGGGAGACTTGTAGATTTGGGAATACCCGTGGAACATCAGTGTGTTGCAGTGTTTCTGATCATTCTATGAGAAGGCAAAATACGATTCATACAATTTTTGCAGAGGTATAAAAAATGATAAGTGGTTGCAACAGTGATTTTTTTTATTTTGAGACTCACTCAAACATGGCCTTCCAAGCTCATAAATGTGGGGGGGATGGCAATGTAGATGGAAAATAAATGCTGATGGATACCAACAGAGAGTAAAATGAAATTTGAAAACATGAAGGTCAAGAAACTGTTGAAAGCTGTATTACTCTAAATAGGTTAAAATGTTCCAGGCACAGATGGCCATGGGCACCAAGTGCAAGCTATGACTTAAGTGCGGGGACAATCTGGGATGAACCCATGCAAAGCAATCACAGTCCCCAGTGTGATTGTTCCTGTGCACAGGGCTTGCAGATGCACAATGGCGCTGCAAGGTCTAGCTGCCGCCAGTCGACATCAAGGCCAAGTCTAGCCTGTAGAAAGCATGTCTGACCTACATAGCATTCTCTTTTATAACAATTTCCATTTAACTTCTAGTTTTTACAGTAAAATTTTTACTAAATAATACTATATCTGGTAAATATTACCCATGTATCAGCTTTTTTCAGAAAGAACTACAAAGTTTTAGAAAATAAGTTTCTAAAAGTAAAAAGGAAAATATTTATATTTTAATATAATTCATATCTATGCAAATTAAAATATTTATTTTATAAAAATAAAAATATCTGATTATGACTTTTATGTACTTAGTTCAGCCTCTTGTTCTTTCTATACCTACTATCAACAAAACAATTCTAAGATCACAGTTATTTATAAATGTATCTTAAAATTAAAAAAACTCAAAATAATTTTAGCTCACTCTACCTTCTAAGTTAAGGGAAAAGTTGAAACTGTAAAATAATGGAATTTGGAGTAAGATTTTAGTATTCATGATGGTCATTCCCAGGAGTCTCTTCAGAGCTTCCAGTTCCTCACTCCTACCTCCTGCCCAGGTACTAGGATGCTGCCTTCTGTCCTGGTTTGCCTCTTGATTGTTAGGTCTTGGATGAATTAATTGACCTTTCATGATCTCAAAATCTTTCCTGTAAATGCTGTAAGCGATGTACACTTTTTTTTTTTTTTTTTTTTGACAGGCAGAGTGGACAGTGAGAGAGAGAGACAGAGAGAGAAAGGTCTTCCTTTGCCGTTGGTTCACCCTCCAATGGCCGCCGCTGCAGCCGGCGCACCGCGCTGATCCTGGCAGGAGCCAGGAGCCAGGTGCTTTTCCTGGTCTCCCATGGGGTGCAGGGCCCAAGCACCTGGGCCATCCTCCACTGCACTCCCTGGCCATAGCAGAGAGCTGGCCTGGAAGAGGGGCAACCGGGACAGAATCCGGCGCCCCAACCGGGACTAGAACCCGGTGTGCCGGCGCCGCAAGGTGGAGGATTAGCCTATTGAGCCACGGCGCCGGCTTGATGTACACTTTTTTTAGGATTATTAATTTGAGAGGCAGAGTTACAGACAGTAAGAGGGAGGGAGGGAAAGAGAGGTCTTCTACCTGCTGGTCCATCTCCAAATGGCCTCAATAGCCCGGGCTGGCTCAGGCTGAAACCAGGAGTCCAGAGCTTCTTCCAGGTCTCCCTCATGGTTGCAGGGCCCCAAGCACTTGGGCCATCCTCCACTGCTTTCCCAGGCCATTAGCAGAGAGCTGGATCGGAAGAGGATTGGCTTGACTCAAACTGGAGACCATGTGGGATGCCGGCGCTGCAGGCGGAGGTTTATCCTACATGCTATAGCAACAGTCCCAATGATGTGCATATCTGTAAATGATCTTTAAGAAATCTCTCTGGCTTGAAATTTAACAGCAGTGGTCTGCATCTTCCTTTTATATCAGCCCAGTCACAGTTTATTACTGACACTGGGATTATTGGAACTATCCTAAGATAAGTTCAGTGTTTGCTAAGTATTTGAAGTACTTAGTACTTCGTAACTACAAGTGTCCCCTCCCTCATCCCATTACCTTTCCAGCTGGCTACTGCTCCACTTTCTCTGGTAACTATGCATCTTCTCCTCCTAGGACATTTAGAAGGAGGGGGATGGGTTTTATCTTTTTAGGCCAAAAATAACACTCATCCACTCTCACTATGTCAGACGTCCATATCCTTAGAGATGATCTTATGTGACCTCTGACATGTGCATCTAACTCTGTGATGACTACATACAATCAAGGCTTATTATAAACAGACCTTTCACCTTATCCAATTATTTAGTTGGCAAAAATTATTCAAAAATGTGGTGCAAGTGCAATGTGGTTCAAGAAACTATTCTAGGTTGATTTGTTATTCCTGGAATGAACCTCTGATCAGCATTGGTCCTAAATCATGGGTGTGCATTGGAAACAGCTGGGAAACTTTTGAAACATTTGGGGACCCAGCCTGGACCAATTGATTCAGAAGTCCCGGAGGTGAGGCTTAGTGTCAGTATTTTCAAAAGTTCACAAATCGTTGTAATAGGTAGTCAGGGTTCTGAATAACTCATCTAAAATCTGAATCACTGAGATATCAAGAAGAAATGCCTGTTGTATGACCACTAGCTAATGCTTAGATTGGAAACAAAAGTGCTTAAAAACAGTTATTTTCTTATGCTTGTCCCATAGATGATTGCTTAAAATTACAGATAACTAGAAAGGAAAATGGATATAAAACAAACATGCTTGAGAGTGAGAAGTGCTACAAAGAAAGAAAGTATAGGGCATGATTGAAAACATTCTGCTTCCCACATTAAAATGATGAAACATTATTTATATAATAAGCACTTATTAACCTTATGTAGCCTATGTTCAGATAGTTTCTTTTAAAAAGTTTTTTTTTTTTTATTTATTTGAAAGGCAAAAACAGAAAGAGACAGAGATTGCCCATCTACTGGCTCATTCCCCCAAATGCTTGCAACAGCAGGGGCTGGACCAGGCCAAAGCCAGAAATACAGAATGCAATCTAGGTCTCCCAGGTAGATAGCAGGGACCCAACTGCTGCCTCCAAGGGTTTGCATTAGCAGAAAGCTGGAATTGAGAATGGAGCCAGGACTCAACTCAAGGACTCCAAAATGGGAAGTGGGTATCCCAGTGGGGTCTTAACCTCTGCACCAAATGTATGCCTCCCCGATTGTTTCCCTCTGAAGCAAATCAGCAATCGTTGAGGAAATGGCTGATTCCAGTCTGTGGCAAGAAATATCAAGAGAAACTTAGGATATTCCTTCTTACTAGATAGCGAAAAGAACTAGAGAAGATTGCTGAGATCATGCAAAAAGACAGCGAAATCAGAGTGGGTTTCTGCCCCGTGGGACTGACTCTGACCCTCAGTGGATGACACCAGGCATCCAGGGGAAATGTGTCGTGTCCCCATGGGCAGCACTCATGCAGGACAGCCAGGGGAAGCACTTTCTACCCCAACCTGCCCAGCATCTCCCATCTCCACTTAGCAGCACCAGCTGCAGGACACCTGCTAGATCCCCACGGATGGCATGGATGATGACCATGCAGGAGCTCCAGCTGCCTCAGCTACACGGAGCAGAGCAGAACAGTCCACAGTACCTAAAAACTGACTCATCATGGGAGCCACAACCCATAGCACAGGCCACGAGCTAAACTCTAAATCCAAACAAGGTGTCTGCCCGTTAAAATTGAAGATCTGAATAGGACCTGATGATCACATATGCCAACTGATTCTGCCAATGGGCACAGCCAGAGTCCTATTGAACCAACAGCTATGGCTGCCTCCTGGGCCCCATTTATCAAGGCACCCAAGACAACAGAGGCAGCCACCATCATACCTGGGGTTATTGACCCTGCTTTTGGAAAAGATGAATCTGCTGTCACCCAGTGAGAACAGGGAGGGTCACTTGGATGTCTGTGCTAGTCCTTTTCTTACTGATAAAGATACATGGAACAATGGAACAAAACCAGCTGCAAAGGGGATGGTGGCCCATGGTCAGATCCCTCAGCAATGAGGGTCTGGGTACATCACCAAGTTTGTCATGAGAACCAGCAGAATTGCGAGATGGGGGTAGGGGGACAAATGAAGAGCCCACAGCTGAGAAGGGAGACAGTGCATGTTGGTGGCCAGAGTGTGTGTTTTCAAGTTCAGGGGATGGGAACTATAGTTTGTGTTGTGTGCTTTCCTCTCCCAAGTTTCTCCCAGGAACAGAGATCCACTGGCACTCTGTGTCACATAAAGCTATGACCTCTGGGCCCTTAATGGATGGAGCTTGTCCACTCTCTTTCCAAGTGTCCTTCAGTCCACAGTAGATTACACTTGTCAAGGCTGCTGACCCACTCCTGTGTCAACCTACACACGTTAGAGTTTCTTCTTTCAACACAGTTCCTACATATTTGTTTTGCTGACTAAAATCACATTTCATCTCCCTAGAACTTGAGATGAAAATTTTATTTATATGACATTGTGCAAAATTAAAAATTAAACCTTCCTTTCCCATGATCCTAGTTGAGAAATGTAAGATAACTTCCAGTAATCACATTCTTTAGTATTCACCTAAAGGTGCTGAAAACCTATGTCCTCACAGAAACTTTCACAGGGATGTTTTCAACAGCTTTATTCATAGCTGTCATAACTTAAAAGGAACCAAGATGGCCTTCTGGGGGTGAATGGATAAGCCATTAACTATGGGAATCCAAAGAACAGCATTCATTCAGCACCAAAAGGAAAGCAGCTATCAAGCCATGAAAAGATATGGAAGAAACTTAAATGCACATGACTAAGTAACGGATGCCTATATGAAGAGGCAAAGTCAGAACTATGGAGACTGATAAGAGAGCCTTGGCTTCCAAGGTCTGAGGACCAGGAGAATTGAGTAAGTGAAGCCCAAAACATTTGTATGGTGGTGAAACTACTCTTCGTATCACTGTGATGATGGACACATGCCATTGTTGCTTTGTCCAAACCACAACAGCTATGAAGGATGGATGACTACAATGTGTCCATGTGTGTCCATCAGTTATAACAAATGCCATACCCCATGGAGCATTGTGATGGAGGAGGCTGTGGGGAGCCAGAGGTATACAGGGAATCTCTGTACTTCTCTGTTAATTTTTCTGTGAACCTAAAACTGCTATTAAAAATACTCTTTAAAGAAAAATAACATTGGGGGAAAAAAGGTACAGAAAATGCTCATGCATTGCCTTTCAGTTGATTACATATATACGGGTAGCAGCAAAGAATCTCATCAACCTTGTGAATTCCAGTCATCCTTTGTCCTCATGAAAAAAAAAATAAAAATAAGACATAGATAAGGTGGTAAAGAGGTGCAATTCAGAATGAAAAGTCTTTGTCACATTCTGTTTAGGTTGAGAATCCCAATAACTGAATAATTCCCACCAGAATAAATTGCTCAACACTAATATAATTTAAACACCATATCTGCAATACTCTGCAGTGTCTGGCCCTACCCTATCTCCCTTTTCTGTCTCTTCCTCTTACAGTATCTGACCAGGGGTGGGAGTCGTAGCCCAGTGGGTTGAGCTACCACTTGTGACACCTGCTTCCATATCCAAGTGCTGGTTTGACTCCAGGCTGCAACTCTTCTGATCCAGCTCCCTGCTGATACATCTGGGAGGCAGCAGGTTGTAGTCCAAGTGCTGGGGCCCCTTCCATCTATGTGGGAGAACTGAATGGAGTTCCAGGCTCCTGGCTTTGGCCTGGTCCAGCTCTGAGAATTGGAAGCATTTGATGAGTCAACCAATGGATCTCTGTGTCTCTCCTTCCTCCTGTGTCACTCTGCTTTTTCAAATAGATGAAAATAAACATTTTTTTAAAAAGAAGAAAGTGCATTGCAAATTGCAAAAAAATAAAGAGATAAAACCATTCTGGCCAACTTTTCTCTGTTTCCTATGTTACCTGTTCTCAGGTAGGAAAGGATTCTGACATCTCTGTCTTCCTCTCGCCTGGATCAGCAGCACGCAGGTATTACACCTGTAAAAACTGTTTTGGAAGCATGAGAAAGGGAGAAGCTATATGTACTTCTGTTTTTGTAAAAATGTGTTTCACCAGTACTTGGGAATGTCAACTCTGCGTTAGTTTTAACTAGTTTAACTAGTTAACTAGCTTTAACTAGTTAACTTCTCACAGATTTCTCACGTTGTCTAAAACTATGTTTAGGTGCATGGCAATAGCTGAAGAGTTAACAAGACACACAACAAAAACAACTGGGAAGCTTTTGATTTTCCAGACAAAAGCCTTGTTTTTTAAAGAGTTTGTCTGGAACTCAGCCACAGGGCCATTGGATTCCATATTCTGCACATTCTTCCTGCCTCCCCAGGAGAGCTCAGACTCATCCATCTATCTCATGGTGAGGGCTGATGGTCTTGGCTGGCCTCTTGTCTGTAGGGAAGGCTGTTGTCTCGAGATGCATCTTTCAAAGGACTCCACATAATTAGTCGATGTGTCCTAATTTATGATTCTCATAAATATGTCAAAAATTGAATTGAAGATTGAAGGCAAAGCCTGCAATTATCTGACCCTGTCTTCAAAGTTGCTTCTCTGAGCTATTGCATCTAATTAGGGGTAAGAAGAAACAAGGCTGAACAGGATCACCCTGCCTGCTGACAGCCCCAGGGAGCCAGCCTGCGTTGTCAGCTAATCAGGTTTTGCCCATGTTAACCCAGTCATGAGAATACGGTGAGAAGTGTGGATAAGTCACGGGTTGGAACCACCCAGCAAGAACACTGCACCTGATTGTCCAAGGAAAAGGACCTCTGGGGTTGGTAAAAATATTTCTGTGCTGGCTACAGAATCACTTGCTTAATTTTATGAGTCTGGCCCCCAATGTCATTGGGTGCTGGTAGAGACCAGTGATCAACCAAGAGTAATGCTTTTATTATGTCCATTGTGAAGCAGAGGACTTATATTTTTTTGCAAACACAGTCTGATTTTTTTATTTTATTAAAAAAGTTATAAAAATCCAAATAAAATGACAGTAATTTCCAGGTTACTCACTTCATTGCCTAAACATTTTACATATTTTCAGTTGTGATTTTATAACTAATTTTTCTTAGGTAATTTTCATTCATAAATTTATGTTTACTTAAACAGAATTCATTCAGAAGCATTGCAAGGTACAATTTCACCAAGAGATCTGTTTGCTTCATTGAAAGGAAAAAAACGATTTAATTAACAAAAAATTAGTTGTATTAAAATATAGCTGTTAAATAAGACTGAGCAACTTAGTTTTATTTTCTTCTTGCTTTATTTTTAATCACTGTTAACTATTTAGAAATTTTTGAAAGTTTTATTTATTTGCTTATTTTCATTTTATTTGAAAGACAGAAAGAGACAGACAAGTAGAAAGATCCTTCATCCACTGGCTCATTCCCTAAATACCTGCAGCAGCTGGGCCTGGCTCCAAACTTTGAGTGCAGAACCCAACCTGGTATCCTAATTGAACTACCACTTGCCACCTCCCAGGGTGCACATCAACAGGAAGCTGGAGTTGGAAGCGGAACTGAGACTCAGACTCACACGTTCTGGTACGGAGCCAGAGCAGCCTCTTAACCATTGCACCATCCTCCACCCTAGTGTATTTTCTTAAAATACTCTTGTAATGCATGAAAAGGCCAAACCTGGTAAGAAGGTATTTTGATTTGGACGTTCATTATGGCCTACTCTATTGCTGAGATTATAAGTAATTACTGTATTTATAAACTTAGGAGATACGAGTTGAAGATTTATAAGTGGCCTTTCCTGAACAAAGTTCATGTGCTAATCTACTTATTCAGAAAGCTCAAAGTTACCATGTTTAAGTTATTCACATGGCTGTAATGCAATGATTTCCTTCACTTGTTCTTAGTGTGTGATTCAAGGATTTTTATTTTATTTACAAAGTTATGCAACCATCATTACAATCTAATTTTAGAACATTTCCATCTTGCCCAATGGACCTGTCTCCAGCTGCAGCTGTGCCTTGCTGGGACCCCTAGCCAACACGAATCCACTTCCTAACACGCACCAGCCTTTCTGCACTGTGCCCGTAATGGAACCATGTAGTGCTTTATTTCTTGGCATGGGAAAGGGATTATTACTATTTATAGTCGATATATGCCTTTATACCCTCATGTGAGATAATTACTCTTTATCTTCAAGAATTCTAAAAGACTTGTTCTCCTACTTTGTTAAAAAAAATGTTTTTAACATTTCTCCCTTATAACTCTGACTTCTAGAAAGAATACACAAAATATAAAACAGACTTGTTTTCAAATACAACATACTGGAGTTTAAAGCACTCCTGATAGCATGGTCACGGAGGAACATCAGCTGATTCCTGAAGAATAAGCCTGATTTCTCCTTTGCTCCGGCTACGATGTTTCTGCTCCGGCTCTTGGACACATTTGTCACATAAAGGAGAAGGAGCCTGGAAATCAGAGTGACAGAGTCAGCTGTTCCCAATTCCATCTCAGAACCAAAGGCTGGGGGCCACACGTTTCCTGCAGACCGTGAGAGAGAACAAGGTTACTAATCCCAAACCCACACCTGTCTGCACAGCCGCATCCTCCATGCACCCAGACACTTCTTGCCGAGCTCCCATACTTAGTGATTTTCTTCTTCTTCTTTTAAGATTTATTTATTTGAAAGGCAGAGTTACAGAGAGGTGGAGGCAGAGAGTCTTCCACCTGCTGGTTCACTCCCCAAATGGTTGCAACAGCAGGAGCTGCACCAATCCGAAGCCAGGAGCCAGGAGCTTCTTCCAGGTCTCCCACGCGGATGCAGGGGCCCAAAGACTTGGGCCATCTTCTACTGCTTTCCCAGGCCATAGCAGAGAGCTGGTTAGGAAGTGGGGCAGCAGGGACTTGAACTTGTGTCCATATAGGATGCTGGCACTTGCAGGCGGCGGCTTTACTGGCTACGCCACAGTAAAGCCCCTTGGGCCATCTTCTACTGCCCAACCTTGGATGGCATCTGGAGTAGAGCTGGAGTGAAAAGGGAAGAATCATGGAGGCCATGGCCATCAGTCTTCATGTTGAAAGGCAAGGTGACAGGCAACAAGGAACTGATACATCTCTCACCAGACACCATCCTCCCAATGGCACACTCCCCTGTTAGCCACGTGAGTCTGGTGTTCAGCACCTCAGCCTCCAGGGTGCACAGCTCGGTGCACAGGGTACATAGCTTGCATTTTAGCCCTTATTTTTCAATTCTTTCTGGTATACGTATGATCACAATTTTTTAAATATTTCTTTATTTGTATTTGAAAGGCAGAATGACAGAGAGAGAGAAAGAGTCAGAGAGAGCCATCTTCCAACCACTGCTTCACTCATCACATGGCTGCAATGGCCAAGGCTGGGCCAGGTCAAAGTCAGGAACTGGGAATTTCATCAGGGTCCTGCACATGGTTGGGAGGCTTTGGGGCCATCATCTGCTGCTTTCCCAGAGGCATTAGCAGCTGGATTGGACGCAGAGAAGTGGGCACTTGAACCAGCACTCAGATATGGGATGCCAGCATCACAAGCAGCGACGTAACACACTGTGCCACAATAGTGGCTTCGGATTTTAACTTCTTAAGTGGGATGAAATGCAAAAAAAAAAGTGTTAGAAATGTTCACTGCCAAACTTTACAAAATAGCCATTTCACAAATTAGCTATAATTAATTTATACATCTATACTAAAGCTCAACTTAGATTAGTCTAAACATAATATTTTCCTTCCTATGTGAACAGAGCATAATGGTTAAGGTCATAGATGGTGCAGTCAGGTTGCATTTAAACACTGACTTAAAAAACCTGCTATTACCAAGTTACTTCCTGGTAAGTTCACGTGTCCCAGCCATACTTTTCACATTAATGGAATGAGTGTAGAGAAAGTACTTGCAGCACTGTCTGGTATATTGTTAGCCTTATCTAAATGTTTGCGTTCTGTAATTTTCATGACATCTTTTAAAAAAATATTTATTTAAGAGGGCCGGCACTGTGGCATAGTGGGTAAAGCCACTGCCTGCAGTGCTGGCATCCCAAATGGGCACCAGTTTGAGTCCCAGCTGCTCCACTTCCAATTCAGCTCTCTGTTATAGCCTAGGAAAGCAGTAGAAGATGGCCCAAGTGCTTGGGCCCCTGTACCCACATGGGAGACCTGGAAGAAGCTTCTGGCTTCTGGCTCCCGGCTTCAGATTGGCCCAGCTCTGGCCACTGTGGCCATCTAGGGAGTGAACCAGCAGATGGAAGACTTCTCTCTTTCTGCCTCTGCCTCGCTGTAACTCTGCCTTTCAAATAAATACATAAATAAATCTTTTTAAAGTATTTATTTAAGAGACACAGACATGCAGAGATACAGAAATCTCCCCAAACGGTTGCAGTTATAGGACTGTGCCAGGCCAAAGTCACCAGCTTGTGCCTCCTAGCCTGCACATTAGCTGGAATTGGAGCAAAGTGGGAACTCAAAACTGGGCACTCCACAGGGGATGTGGGTTCCAAAGGCTTACTCCCATTACCTTTCTATTTAAATGTAAGGAGATGCCTTTAAACGGGAAGGCAACAAAACACATTATTTGTAAAGCATTTCCAAAAAAATTCAGAGTCTGTTTTTAGACCTTCTGTGGGGCTATGGTTGATGGCTTAACTCCATCACTGTTTAACAAAGGGAGGTCCTAGTAATTCCACTGCCAGCCCAGCCCAGAGTTACATGGAAAGAAATCTGGACGACACAGTGAGGTCCGCATCTATTTGTGCATTGCAATGATGCTGAGGGTCTGTAGCATCTCCCTGGTTGGATGGAACTTGTGGCAGGAAAATGACAGACCTGAGGCTGAGCCAGACTGGGCGACTCCTTTTGAGTTCAGAATTCTCCCTGCCAAAAGAGCAGAAATCTAAGCTCATTGCTCCTGTACTATCAAATGCACCATTGTGCTAAGGTTTTGTGAAGTATCATTATTGTTTGATCAGCATATACTAAGTGTACTATTGGTCAGATGGAATATGATGTCTCACTACATACAAAGTGTAACAATCAAACCAAAGTAACCACATGCTCTCTCTTACACACAGAAGCTTAAGAAGTGCGTCACAATGAAGGAGACAGTGGTTAGCAGAACCTGGGAAAGGCAAGAGGGATGCTTGTGGGAGGGCCACCTGGGCCCCTGGCAAGAAGAAGCCCCTAGTAAAAATCACCAGCAATAAGGAGATCATTAGTGATGGAAAAGCTCCCAGCCGGTGGCAATCGCCCGCAGACACATATCTGCCAGACTATAATCCACCTTGCAGCAGTTTTCAGCTACCAGCAGCCTGCTCATCTGCTGCCCCTTGCAATGTGTTTTAATAATTCTAACAGTGGGTCTGGTGCTGTGGATACTAGGCTAAGCCTCCATCTGCTACACCAGTATCCAATATGGGCACCAGTTCATGTCCCAGCTGCTGCTCTTCCGATCCAGCTTTCTGCTATACTCTGGGAAAGCTGTAGAAAATGACCCAAGTCCTCAGGCCCCTGCACCTGCATGGGAGACCCAGAAGGAGCTCTTGGCTCCTGGCTTTGGATTTGCCCAGCTCTCGCCATTGCGGACATTTGAGGAGTGAACTAGCTGATGGAAGACCTGTCTCTCTGTCTCTCCTGCTCTGTCTGTAACTCTGCCTCTTAAAAAAAAAAGATATTTTAATAAATAAATAAATAAATCTAGTGGTGCTAACTTTTCTCTGTGTTCTACTGCTGGTGAATTCTTCTCATTACAAGATGCCAGCCTAACTCAATCAGTTCCCACAGTAAGGATGGTTAACAGATACAGGAAAACAGTTGGAAATCGGGCTGGGCTGAGACTGCCATTCAGTGGAGGGAGGAGACAGCTCTGTTAGTGGATCACTGCCTGGGAGAGCCTGGGAAGTTGGCAAAGTTGAGGCCAGGGTTTTGCAGACGCACCAAGAGAGCTGCCAGTGATTGGTGGACTGTTCTTCCCGCATCCTCCAGGTGGAAGTGTGCGGGAACACCTCCTGCGCAGGCAGCCCTTTGTAGCACACGACTCTAAATTCACTTTGGAAAGTAAATAGCCTTAATTAGAAACCACTGAAAAAACAACCCAAGTATTTAAGATCTAAGTATATGCAGGTCAAGTATTCCTTTTCTGGGGTCAGAAATATTTCGAGGTTTAGATTTTTTAGAATTTTGGAGTATTTGTGTAAATATAATGAAGTGTCCTGGGGATGGCATCCTAGTCTACATACACATTCTTTGTGTTAAAGATTTGTTTGTTTGAAAGTCAGAGTCACAGAGAAAGAGAGAGATGGCAGGGGGTGGGGGCACCTTCCATCCACTGGTTTACTCCCCATTTGGCTGAAACAGCCGGGACTGGGCCAAGCCAAAACCAGGAACCAGGAATTTCTTCTAGATCCGCCTGGAACCAAGTGCAGGGACCCAAGCACTTGCTGTTTTTCCCAGGCCATCAGTAGGGAGCTGGATTGGACGAGGAGAAACTGGGACATGAATTGGCACCCATATGGAATGCTGGCATTGCAGGTGGAGGCTTTACCTGCTACACCACAACACCAGCCCAACATACGAAATTTATTTTTGTTTTATAGCCACTTCATACACATGGCCTGGATGTAATTTCATACAATATTTTTGGTGCAGCTGTGTTTTTAACTGTGACCTGTCACATGGGGTCAGATGTGGAATTAATCACTTGTCTATAATCAGTTCTCAATCACATCAACACACGAACATTTTGAATTTTGTATTTTGGGATTTAGGGATGCTCCACCTGAGTAGAAACCATCATTTAATTAATAAGTAAATGTATAAATTAATAAGTAAATGTATAAATTGTCTAAGGGTATATTTCTAAACAGTTTGAGAAAGAAATCATTTTTGAGTCTTAGAATATAAGCCTCCCCTTTCCTCTTCCTCTAGCTTAATGCTGCCAATTTTAGTCCCCAAGAGTGTGTTGGAGAATGACTCCTCCAACCCTATTTGAGGTGGTGCTATAGAGTCTCCAAACTCGGGCCCACTCACGACAGTGCAGAAAGTCAACATTGACATTGCAGTGGTACAAGAAGGTACATTTTTATTGCAAAAAAAAAAAACAGAACAAGGAATGCAGCAGCCATTGCATAATTTTTTTTTTGACAGGCAGAGTGGACAGTGAGAGAGACAGAGAGAAAGGTCTTCCTTTGCCATTGGTTCGCCCTCTAATGGCCGCCACGGCTGGCGCGCTGCAGCCTGCGCACCGCGCTGATCCGATAGCAGGAGCCAGGTGCTTCTCCTGGTCTCCCATGGGGTGCAGGGCCCAAGCACTTGGGCCATCCTCCACTGCACTCCCTGGCCACAGCAGAGAGCTGGCCTGGAAGAGGGGCAACCGGGACAGAATCCGGCGCCCTGACCGGGGCTAGAACACGGTGTGCCGGCGCCGCAAGGCAGAGGATTAGCCTACTGAGCCGCTATTCCTGGGCTCCTTGAGGAGTCAGGGTGTGAAGGTTCTTAAAGATTGAACTTGAGGCTAAGAGGCGCGTGTTCACCTAGTTCTTGGTTGGTCAGAGTTGCTCATAACCTTCCTTTGACTGGTCAGCAATGCTGTGCTCTTTTGGGAACTTTTATGGTGGCCAAATGGGCTTCAGTAAGTCCAGAGGGTTATTGTAGATGGCGGTTATGTTCTGCCCCAGACCTGGAATTCCCCTTAAGAAACCCACTCTGGACTGCATTGGCCAACAGGGTTCTGTGTATCTGAGAAGCACATGACTTCTTTAGTTCAGTGATTAGAACAAGGCAGGGCCGGCTGTCCCACTCCCTTAATTCAGTGAATTCTTTTTGATAATTGGTTAAACCTAAAGGACAGGCAGGGCATCTTGGCCCAAGAGAGATGAAGGAGAAACAGGGTCCTGTTTTACATTAGAGACATTCTTATAGGGCTTCAGTTTAAATTATACAATACTGCCCAAATAGGGCTATTGGGAGGTGTTAACCTCTACTTACTGCTAGAGTACTTAATTAAAAAGAAGAGAAACTCAGATGTTCAGTCAAATTTCAGAACATCCTGTAGATTCCAACTGACCACATCTTCATAATAATCTGCTCTGCTCACATAAGACCCTAAAACAGACGCCAGCTTCTGGTCTATAAACCACCTTAATTCAGATGTTGCTTCTACCCAGAGCACTTCTGTTTCATTTCTATAGAGGACATGGTTGCACAAGCGAATACCACTTGACAAACAGTTGTTGCAAGTTGCCTTCTCATCGGCTGTGACTCATCCTCATTTTCAGCCCTCTATTAATTACTTTAAAGATTTGTTTATTTGAAAGGCCAGAGTCACAGAGAGGCAGAGAGAGAGAGAGAGAGAGAGAGAGAGAGAGAGAGGTCTTCCACTGGTCCACTCCCCAAATGGCCGGAAGGCCCAAGCTGGGCTGATCCAAAGCCAGGAGCCAGGAGTTTCTTCCAGGTCTCCATTATGGGTGTAAGGGCCCAAGGACTTGGGCCATCTTCCACTGCTTTCCCAGGCCATAGCAGAGAGCTGGATTGGAAGTGGAGCAGCCGAGACTTAAACCGGCGCTCCTGTGGGATGGATGCTGGCACTGCAGGCAGAGGCTTGACCCACTACACCACAGCACCAGCCCCTATTCATTTTGTACTATCTTAAAATTTCACTCTCTTTTTAAGTAAAACTTGCTATACAAGACCGGCGCCGTGGCTCACTAGGCTAATCCTCTGCCTTGTGGCGCCGGCACACCGGGTTCTAGTCCCGGTCTGGGCTCCGGATTCTGTCCTGGTTGCCCCTCTTCCAGGTCAGCTCTCTGCTGTGGCCCAGGAGTACAGTGGAGGATGGTCCAAGTGCTTGGGCCCTGCACCCCATGGGAGACCAGGAGAAGCACCTGGTTCCTGGCTTCGGATCAGCACGGTGCGTGGCCGCAGCACTCCAGCCGCGGCGGCCATTGGAGGGTGAACCAACGGCAAAGGAAGACCTTTCTCTCTGTCTCTCTCTCTCTCACTGTCCACTCTGCCTGTTAAAAAAAAAAAAAAACTTGCTATTCAAATTACACACAAAAGCTTTTCCTAGCACAATTAAAACCAGAAACCATAGAAAAGTAATTTATGTGAATATAAATATGTGAACATTTTAATATATATGTATATGAATCTTTACACTTTCTTGTTTACTCAGAAATATAAAACAAGAATGCTATGGAGGTATAGAACTACCTGTCATTATTTATTTATCTTAGACTGTCAAAGAAGGTGCTGATAACACGTTTTCTTCTACAGGGCCATTTACTGAAAAATTGAAACATTAGTCTAAAGGAAAACATGTTATGGATCCTGCAGCTTCTTTGGCCAATTTTGCCATTGTGTTAATATTGTAGGCAGTTTTGGCAACTGAGACATTTCAGAAAATTTGGAGCAATTCTGCAGAAACCCCAACATGTGACTTGTGGGGTTCTGATAACAGCACACCTCCCACAGCTCCTGAGAATCTGCTGCAGCAAGAAGCATTGGCACTCTGAGAGGGCAGAGATATTGAAGGTAAGCTACAATCCATACACGGCCCCGAGCCCGAATGTGAAGCAATGCAGGCCGTGTCTTCCACCTCCAAGTCTCTTATGCTGCTTTGCAGTTTCTTGAATTTGCTTTTTGCTTCTTACCCTGAATTTAGCCAACCCGAGAAGAAAGAAGAATAACCAAAGGCGTGTGTGCGTTTGGATCCACAGCCTCTGTTTCTTCTCCTTTTGTGGGAGCCAGAAAGCAGAAGCACACCAGACTGGCTCCACCCTACAGCTCCTTCTCAGCACACACACACAGAACAGAACAGGATGGAAGCCCATTCTGACAACTGTTTGCCAGCAGACAAGAAGATTTAGGTTTCAACAGAAACAAGTTAGGACAGGCTCCATTAACACGGTCCCATCTCCGCAGTAGCTAACGTATAACCACTGCATTTGCTCTTTGGAGGCGGCATGTTAATGACACAAATACCCCTAGCCTGGATGCTTCAGCGGTTTGATCTCTTTTTCACCAGCCCCTCCCCTTTGTAAGGAGCTTCTGTTTTTCTTAATCAAATAAAACTTCATTTCTTCTACTCTCACCATTGTGTCTTGTCCCATAAATTCTGATCAACACCAGGACACGAACCTGGACTCATCTCACAGGTTTTCCCCCGACAGTCTTTGAAAAATTTATTTGAGAGGAAGACAAGGTTCCCATTCATTTGTTCACTCTCCAAATTCTGGTAACAACCAGGACTAGGAAGAGTCAAAGCCTGGAGCTGGGAGCTCAATGCAGTTCTCCGATATGGATAGCAGGGATCTGATCACTTCAGCCTTCCCTTTGCCTCCCAGGTTCTGCATTAGCAGGAAACTGTGACCAGGAGCCGGAGCCAGGTATTGAACCCTGATAATCCTATATGGGATGTGAGCATCTTAATCTCTAGGCCAGGCACCTACCCTACCTGTTTCTGACCACACCTTGCTGAAGGACATGTTTCACCATCCATGCCCAGTGTGTAAGCTAAGATTAACAAACGAATAAGCAAATAGACAATGATGAACCCTGGAAAAGTAGGGGCTTGGCTCCTAGTTCTGTTTAACCATTATATACTCAGCTGGTAAGGGCAGAACCAGCCATGTCCCTCGAGGAACTGTAAGAGCAGGTTATTAAGGAGCTCATCACTAACAGCAGCCGAAGACCTGTCTTGAGACAGACAAGTCAATGGCAGCGCTGTCACATAGACGCATTTCTCTTTTTGTGTGAATTCCCAGGACAGAGGCCAACATCTTGAGATGACTGCTGCCCAGGAGGCAGGGGACAGGAAGCAGGACAGGACTGAGTGTGACCAAAGCAGCATCTGCATTCAGGGTGCAAGGAGAGAGGAGGCAAATGGCTCCAGGCGAGACGTCAGCTTCCATGTTGAGATACATTCTTCCAGGGCACGAGAACGAATGTTTCTCTTTGCAGTGTGGTTTCTCCTGCCAGTTGTATGTTTTTAAATGAGATTGTCTTCTATCCTTTTAAAGGTGTATTTAATTTTGGGCCAGCTCTGTAGCACAGTTGGTTAAGCTACTGTCTGCAGTGCCTCCATCCCATATGGGCACCTGTTGGATTCCCGGCTGCTCCACTTCCAATCCAGCTCCCTGTTAATGTGCCTGGGAAAAGCAGTAGAACATGGCCCAAGTGTTTGGCCCCCTACACTCATGTGAGAGATCTGGAAGAAGCTCCTGGCTCTTGGCTTCAGCCTGGCCCAGCCCTGGCCATTATGGCCATTTGGGACATGGACCAGCAAATGGAAATCTTTCGTGCTCTCTGTCTCTCCTTCTCTCTCTGTCATTCTGAGTTACAAATAAATAAATACCTTTTAAAAACATTTATTTACTTGAAAGGCAGAATGCCAGAGAGAGGGGAGAGAAAGAAAGAGAGGAGAGACAGAGAGAGATATATATCTGCTGACTGAGAGAGGAAGAGAGAGGGAAAGTGGGGGGAGAGAAGAGAGAGAGAGAGAGAGAGTCTTCTACCTGCTGACTCTATCCCCAAATGGTCACAACTGCCAGAGATATGCAAGGTCAAAGCCACCAGCATGGAACTCCACCCACATCCCCACAAAGGTGGCAGGGGCCCAAGTACTTGGGCCATTTTCTGCTGCTTTCCCAAGAACACTAGCAAGGAGCTGGGTCAGAAATGGAGGAGCAGGGTTTTGAACTGGTGTTCTAATATGGGATGCTGGCGTCACAGTTGGAGGTTTAACCTGCTGCACCACAATGCTGGCTCCACGTGTCTCATTTCTCTTAAGTAGTCTACACACACACACACACACACACACACACCTAGATACACACACACACACACACACACACACCCCGGAGGAAATCTTCGCTCGGCTAAGATTTATGTCTGTGCAAACCTGCTTCATGTTGCTCTCACAATTTGCAGATACTGAGTCTCTTATTTCAAGATTTATGTTCATTATTGCTGATATTTGTTTATCAAACATGCTAGGCAAAATGAGAAGAAACAGATTTGTTGTTGTTTTATTTTCCACTCTACAGACCATAAAATCAGTGTATAAAGCAGAGAACGAAATTACAATACGAGAGCTGACAGAAGGCCTGAAGGAATGACTTTCCCTAGAAAGTAGCTGTAGAAACAAACCTTCGTGGCTTATTAAAAATATTATTTATACCCTCCAATATAATGCAGAAGTCAGTTATATTTTGGAGATGTTATCTGGGTCTGTGTGAGTTTGCACAATGTTTTCAGTATCCAAGTAGAATAATAGCTGAAAGACAGGTGGCAGGACAGGATGACATTTAGAAAAGCAATTTGGTCGTAGATTTTTTTCAGTGGCAAGACATTGACATGAAAAGATATGCCAACATTCTGGGCTGTTGTGAATCCAGTATGTGGCCACCGGTATGGGAAACTGCAACCAAATCAAGTTAAGGTTAAAATGATGGCATATGTTGACACATTAGAGAAAAGTTGACAGCCCATTGGCAAAGTCCTCAGTGAATGGGAGAAGAGCCAAAAGGTTTTGTCAGTTGTAGCAATAAGAAGGGAAGATAACGACAGGGAGGTTTTGATCTTCAAAAAAAGGATGTTTGGGGGGGGCAAGCTGTGGCCTACTAGGTTAAGCATCTGCCTGGAGCACCGACATCCCATATAGGTGCCAGTTCAACTGCCAGCTGCTCCACCACCAATCCAGCTCTCTGCTAATGGCCTCAGAACCTCTATATAAAATTTGGAAAAATTATATATAAGCAATATTCTATTTTCCAATATTTGAACACAGTGCGCCGGCACTGTGGCTCACTAGGCTAATCCTCCACCTTGCGGCGCCGGCACACCGGGTTCTAGTCCCAGTCAGGGCGCCGGATTCTGTCCCGGTTGCCCCTCTTCCAGGCCAGCTCTCTGCTATGGCCAGGGAGTGCAGTGGAGGATGGCCCAAGTACTTGGGCCCTGCACCCCATGGGAGACCAGGAGAAGCACCTGCCTCCTGGCTTCAGATCAGCGCGGTGCGCCGGCCGCGGCGGCCATTGGAGGGTGAACCAATGGCAAAGGAAGACCTTTCTCTCTGTCTCTCTCTCTTACTGTCCACTCTGCCTGTCAAAAAATAAAAAATAAATAAATAAATAAATAAAAACTTTGAACACAGTGCGTTCCTTTATTTGTGTAGGTCTTCTTTTATCACCACTTGATAATTTTCTACATTTAAGTATGGTTGCTATATTTATACCTAGGTATTTTTGAAGATATTATAAATGATACTCTTTTACTAATTTTAGTTTCCAATTGTTTATTTTACAGCTGTTTAGGTATGTAGAGATATGATCAAATAGTACATGTTCACTTTACATCCTGCAACCTTCTAATTCTAAGTTAGTTTCTGAAATTTCAAATTATATCTGAGAATTTCCCAAATTCAGCAAAAGACATAAATTCACAGATTCAAAATTCCCACTGGTTTAAGATATCGCACAGGTGCTGTCATGAGTTATGCTCTCCAACCAGTGCAATATCAGCAGCCCATTTGTTTCTCTATCAGGCCACAGGAGTCTGAAGCATGGGGCTATTGGTGAGAACCAACACACTGCATGGTCCAAAGCCCATTGCTATACTTCCTGTGCCGTAAGGTACTGTCCCTGGTCAGGGACAATGCTATGTTGATTGATAAGTCCTGTTCAGTCCAGAGATGAAGGTTTGGACAAAAGAGTTGCATATAGGGAAGTAAAATATGTCTGTCTGGCAAGGGCAGTGGGTTGAGTGTAGTATGGCCAGCAGCCACATGGGCATGATGGTTGCCGTCCGAGGTGATAACAGAGCGGGAGCCTGGTTTGGACTCTGCTGTTGGCACCTGCCCATTCCCCCTCCTCCTCCCTGGGAGCCAGTGCTTCTCTCCCCATTGTCCAAACTCAATCAGAAATCCAAGGCAAAAATATCATACTGCCCCTTCTATTTAATTAAAATACTTTTAAATTTTATTTTGCAATATTTTATTTTACTATTTTTTTCATTTTATTCAAAAGGCAGAGAGAGAGAGAGAGAGAGAGACAGGGAGAGAAGAGGAGAGAGAGAGAGGGAGAGAGGGAGAGAAGAGGAGAGAGAGAGAGAAAGAGAGTGAGAGAATCTTCTATTCACATTTTTGCTCCCTAAATGTTTGCAGCAGCTGGGGCTGGGCCAATCCAAAGCCAGTCCAGGTCCAACACATGGGAGACAAGGACTCAGATACTTACACCAACATCTGCTGCCTCCCTGGATACACATTACCAGGAAGACGAGCATCAGAAGTGGAGATAGGACTAACACTCAGACACTCTGATATGGGAGCTGGGCGTTCTGAGTGGCACCTGAACTGCACGAAATGCCCACTCCCACCCTTCCCTATCCTCAAAGCAGGAACTCTGAATTCCGTGGTACACTGCAGTTGTTTCTCTCTCTACTTCACTCCACCTCCACTTCATCCTCCCCTCCCTCTTCCCCATGAGCTATGACATCATTCTGTTTGTTTATTGATTGATTGATGAGGAAGGGAGAGACGGAGATCCATCTGACCAAATGCCCACAAAGGCCAGGCCTAGATCCGTGCTGGAGCTTTGGTGGGAAACTCAATCAAGGTCCTTCATGTGGGTGGCAGGAACCCAGTTACTTTAGCCATCACCGGTGTCTCCCAGGGTCTGCCTTAACAGAAAGATGGAGCCCGAGCCCCTGAGTACTGAACACAAGCACTCCAATACCAGACACATGTATCCTAACCAGTTCTTAACTACTATGCTAAGCGTCACCCCAGAATACTTTCGGATTTTATGATAGGTGAAGATAAACTTAAGGGTTCTTCAAACATTTCATGGAAAATGAAATTTAAGCAATTAATTTATTTTGGTGCAAAAAAAATTTGAAGCCACGCCCAGAAAGCGTTTTCACAGAGATCATGAAAGTTTTGTCCAAGCAGTCATTCCCTACACCAATGTTTTGGAGTGTTTCTTCCAGCAACTTCATAGTCTGAGGCATTAAATTTAAGTTTTTGATGCATCTTGAGTTGATTTTTGCATACAGTGATAAGTATAGATCTAATTTTATCCTTCTACAAATATGCATTCACTTTTGCCAGTGCCATTTATTGAAGAGATTATCCTTGCTCCACTGTATGGTCTGAGCACTGCTGTGAAAAATCAGTTGGCTGCGTGTGCATGAATTAATTTCTGGGCCCTCTCTTCTGTTCCATTGATCTATGTATCAGTTTTTATGTGACTACCAAGCTGTAGCTTTCTAGTATGCTTTAAAGTCAGATATTGTGATGCCTCCATGTTCTTAGAATGGTATCTACAAGGCCGGCGCCATGGCTCACTAGGCTAATCCTCTGCCTGCAGCGCCAGCACCCCGAGTTCTAGTCCCATTCAGGGCACCGGATTCTGTCCCGGTTGCTCCTCTTCCAGTCCAGCTCTCTGCTGTGGCCCGGGAAGGCAGTGGAGGATGGCCCAAGTGCTTGGGCCCTGCACCCGCATGGGAGACCAGGAGGAAGCACCTGGCTCCTGGCTTTGGATAGGCACAGCGCACCAGCCGTAGCAGCCATTTGGGGGGTGAACAAGTGGAAGGAAGACCTTTCTCTCTGTCTCTCTCTCACTTTCTAACTCTGCCTGTCAAAAAGAAAAAAAAAAAAGAGAGAGAGAGAGAGAGAATGGTATCTACAAGTCATACCGAATCTGTTAAAAACAATTTAAAATTTAAAAGCTATTTTTGAAGTCCATGAAAATGTGTACTACAGATTCAAAAATTTTGCAGCAAAATAAATTTTCCATTCTGTGAATATTTGAAGTTCCCAAATAATTTCTTCTGTTTTACATTCTATTTAATTTTGTTTTATATTTGGTCATTGAGGTATCTCTCTTTTGGTGGTTTATTAACTACACTTGTATTTCCATGCATGAAATTCCATTTTTTTATTTTTCATTTTTTTACCTAGAAATCTTTTATTTTGTATTTTACTTGTTAAACTTATTCAATAAAGTATTAATCCTTTTTACTGTAATTTAAATTTAAAATATGTTATCTCAAAAATAAAAATTAAAAAATCAGAGAGGGGGAAGAAAAAAGTGTGGGAGGGAAGAGAAAGAGGGAGGGAGTTGACAAAATTCATGCATTTCATATACAAATTCAGGAACACAGTGATTCTTCTCCCCCTACCCTTACTCCCGCCTCTTCTTCCTCCTCTCTCTCCTATTCCCATTCTTACTTTTTTAGAAAGATCTATTTTCAATTAACTTTATACTCATAAGATTAACCCGACACTAAGTAAAGAATTCAACATGTAGTATGAAGAAAAAATGGGGCCAGCACTGTGGTGTGGCGGGTTAAGCCCCCACCTGCAGTGCCAGCATCCCAAATGGGTGCCAGTTCGAGTCCCGGCTGCTCCACTTCTGATCCAGCTCTCTACTATGGCCTGGGAAAGCAGTAGAAGATGGCCCAAGTGCTTGGGCCCCTACAGCCACGTGGGAGATCCAGAAGAAGCTCCTGGCTCCTGGCTTCAGATTGGCACAGCTCTGGCCATTGTGGTCATCTGGGGAGTGAACCAATGGATGAAAGACCTCTCTCTCTCTCTCTCTCTCTCTCTCTCTCTGCCTCTCCTCTCTATGTGTAACTCTGACCTTCAAATAAATAAATAAATCTTAAAAAAAATGAAAAAAATTGTTCCTCAACAGCCAAGACAAGGGCTGTTCAAAATCATCGCATATCAAAGTGTCCATTTCACTTCTACAGATTAACTTTTAGGTACTCTCTTGGTTCCCACAGATCAGGGGCACCGTACGGCATAAAATCCCGTATTTATGATCTGCCTCCCACTGTTATGATCCGCGGGGTGATTTGAATTCACCATTCACCAGCTCTGAAATTTAGTTAAGACGGAAAACCTAAGCTCTTCTCATGTTCAACACAAGAGCATAGGTCAGTAAACACAATGCATTTGTTCCTTCTCTGTGTCTGGTTCTGTCCTTCCATCATGGGGAACACAGCTGGCATCCGAAGCACAGGGAGGGGGAATTCTACTGCTTTACACACAGGAGGCCTCCCCTTGGAAACCCGACTTCCGGCACAGCAGCAAAACGGAGCTCAGGGTGGCAGTGAGAATGTCCCAGGCTGTCAGGAAGAAAAGAACAAGCATTCAGTACTGCTGTTTGGTTGCGTTTTTCTGTTGTGTGTGTAAGGAAACTGTTCACATGGTAGCCAATACTCATGAGGCAGTAGTTTGCCTTCTGTTCTAAGAGAAGGCAAGGTAAACCTGACATTCACAAGCCAGATAGCTGCTTTCTGATGGAGCCTCATCACTGAAGAAATTTTAATGATCTGTAACAAATGCAAAAATTTGTTAACATCAGTGTTCTGCTTGGTTTGTAATAAGAACCTGTGATTAACCTTTAAGATAAGAAATCAAAGTCTTATGCTAGAGAAACAGGCCTCAGATAGAAGTCATATTTTTCCACCCAGCAGGGTGATTTCTATTACATTAAATTGTTCAACATTTATGCACACATTAGCTTTATTAATTGAAACCGAGTGAATTTCCTCAAAAGGCTTAACAGTAAATATGCAGAAACTGAGGTATTTAGAGGATTTTACTGATTGATTAGCAACACATTTTTATAAACAGGTGGCACGGTGGTTGGTCCGCCTGGTGGCATACTGCTGAACCTTAATGAGAAATGTTAATTTTCATTTGTGATAATGGCCTTTGACGTCAGTGCTTCACACACTGCTCGCTGGCCTTCTCAGTGGGCACGGATGGCAGCCTCCCTCAGGATAGCCTGCCATTTGCATTAAGTATTCATCACAGAGATAAACAGTCCCGGTCTGGCACAATGCACACTGTGGGTCTGGAGAAATCCATTTAGGTCCCAGGGGATGGGGAGGGGAGGGAGGCAAGAATTTTGCCTTCAGGAGATTCAGTGGGATCCTTGCAAAGCTCCCTTGTTCAGATGGCACAACTGCAGGCATTCACCATGTGTGTACATATACAGTCCTTACTCATTCACATATTCCACAATGCTATTTTAGGGACTACATGTATTAGGCAGAGGTTCCAACACCTGCCCTCCCATCATCCTAGGGGTAAGAACAAGATAATAGACAATTACCTCTACTTCAGCATAAGATTGCTGACCCTTAAGAACCTTCACAGGTTCATTTCAAATGTGAAGCTAAGAGCAGCCTGCGCATAAGTAGCTCAGCACAGCAATGGTACTGATGAAGTGCAGAGTTAAACTTCAGGGGTGGACACAGATAAGCTAAATGTAGAAGGAAAGGATCATAGAATGGAAAAATTAAGGAGGAAAAGTTGAAGCGGAAAAAAGAGGAGAGAGTGAAAATGAAAAGGAAAGACAGAAAAATAAGGGAAAGAAAGCAAGAAGCGGGAGCAACCTCCTGTAAACCCAGCAACAGCAGAGCCCTCCACAACTAACGCCACTGGAATCCACTTGGCCTAGACCTCTGCCCGGTGCCTGGTGCAGATTTCATTAAGCCGTCACAGAAATATGACGATGAGCAAGAAGTGTGTATTTCCTTCAGAATGAAGTGTTTTTTACGTATGCACTGTGGCATTATTGCAACAGCCACACCGTGCATAGGAAAGTGTCAGACACAGGTTTTGACGTCTGCTAGCCTCATCCTGGAAGTGTAGCAAGAGATCTGCTTACATGGAGAGAGCTTAGTGTTTGGGATTTCTCCACAGATAATGATCTTAAACTATGCATCCAATGGGGTCTACTACAAATGAAAACCTTACTTATGCTGATAAAGCAGGTGAGGGAGAGTGGAAGCCATGCAGGCAACACTGTAAAGAAGCGAGAAAACCTGTCTCCATGGGACTTTATCAGGTGGAGGAAAAAGGAGCCATTCACTTGAAAATGCAACATTTTGAGTCACCTGCATGTCAGGATCTGGATTCAACTCTGAAGCCAGAACAGCTGAAAAGATGTCAGGTCCCTTGCCTTTCGGGAGCTCCCAGCCTCCCTCTACACTTATTTCATTTTCCTTTCTTCGATTCACTAGGGTAGAGGAGGAGTGGCCCTAAGAGCAGGTTTCAATCCAACATTCCAGGTGCTTAAGTATATAGAATTAGTGCAACTCCTACTTCTCTCTCTTATTTCTTATTCCACCGATGTTTCCAGGATGCAGAAGAGACAATGCTCTCCCCTCCCTAATGGGGCCACTCCAAGCTCTCGTGGTAAACATGGTCTATCCTCCTTCTCCCCAACTCACTTCTTTTTATCTGATGCCAAGGATTGCCCTTCCCACACCTTCCATTGTAAGATCTTTATGTTTACAGATGGGAGTAAGAGTCTAGTGATGACCCACAAATGCCTGAATCCTACAGTCATCTGACTGCTCTCCCCTTCCTATGAATGCTCAGTGCACATTGGAGCACCAAGGAAAACAACCACAGTAAAGAAACATTTTACAGGCAGGTGTTATTTGGGCTCTTGCATTCAATATATACACCCCTGCAATGAATACAGAGACCCAAGGTTGGCTTTGTTTTGCTAAACTAAGGAGGTTGAGGTCATAGACCGAAGCTGGTGGTTTCTTCCCTTGGGTGAGGTGGAGGGGTAGGAGAAGAATCCCCACCGACTTCCTCACTCAAAGCCATCCTTGGTTCATTTTCCTGAGATGCAATGGCAATGTCACCACTATGCACACATCCAGCTGCAGACTGGAGAGTACTTAGCTCTGCCATAGTGGTCTCAGCCTTTGCACCATCCAAGTCCATCATCACACCCCGCAGCTTAGTGCTCATCTTCCTCCTGGACACCGATGCTGCCGTACCGCCCACTTGGGCTCCCGTATTAATCTCTGAGGGGTCTTTGCTGCCACATGTCCCATCTGTAATCGCTTGGATTCGTGGCATTTTTCAGCTCTTGGCTGTCATTCCACTCAGTTGATTGGGAGTCGGCACTTCCTTCTCAGTGATAAAGTGTCAAACCCCCACTTATGAAATAGGAGCTATATTTTCACATTTCTCCTTTATCCTAAGAGGAATAAGAAGTCCTGAAAATCTTACTGGGCCCCTACGTGAGGCACTTCCTGGTGTTTTCTTTATCCCTCATTGGAGTTTTGATCAGCACTCTCCATCAAGTTATGTTCCTATTAGCTCCCTGTGAATCACCAGAATCCTGGTTTGTCAGACAAACCTTGCAAAGCAACATATTTTAAAGACAGGAAGTGTTTCCAAAGATTAATGTGTCTACCACTGAGAAAGAGATACAAATTGAAAGTTCAATTTCATTCTGAAGCATCAATAAAGTCTTCTTGAAGGGTAATTCTTATGAGTAAGACTTTCCATGGTCTAAAATATGGTTTTTTAAAAAAGATTTAATTATTTATTTGAAAAACAGAGTTACAGAGAGAGACAGAAAGGGAGAAACAGAGAATCTTCCCTCCACTCTATCCACTGGTTCACTCCCCCGAATGGCCACAACAGCCTGTCCAAGGTTAGGAGCCAGGAGCTTCTTCCAGGTCTCCCACGTGGGTAGCAGAAGCTCAAGCACTTTGGGCCATCTTCCACTGCCTTTCCCAAACCATTAGCAGGGAGCTGGATTGGAAGTGGAGCAGCCAGGACACAAACTGGTGCCTATATGAGATTCCAGCATAGCAGGTGGCAGCTTTACCTGCTGTGCTCCAACACGGTCCCTTAAATATACTATTGTGTGTAATTAATTTTCTTTTTAAGGAAGCATTTTTAAAGCGGTAAGGAGTGTAATTTATGCTGGGAATGATCTCATTCTAAGCTCAGGTAATTACCAAGTTGAACAATATACACCTTGATTCCCTTTCTTTGGAATAAATATATATTTTCAGTATTTCCAAAAGTTTGTTTTTTTATTAGAAAGGTATGGTGAAAGTGAATGAACGAAGGCTGGCGCCGCGGCTCACTAGGCTAATCCTCCACCTTGCGGCGCCGGCACAACAGGTTCTAGTCCCGGTCGGGGTGCTGGATTCTGTCCAGGTTGCCCCTCTTCCAGGCCGGCTCTCTGCTGTGGCCCAGGAGTGCAGTGGAGGATGGCCCAAGTGCTTGGGCCCTGCAGCCCATGAGAGACCAGGATAAGCACCTGGCTCCTGCCATCGGATCAGCGCGGCGGCCATTGGAGGGTGAACCAACGGCAAAAAGGAAGACCTTTCTCTCTGTTCTCTCTGTCTCTCTCTCACTATCCACTCTGCCTGTAAAAAAAAAAAAAAAAAAAAAAAAAAGAATGAATGAGATCTTCCATCCCCTCATTTACATACCAAATGCCCACATAGCTGGTGCTGCACCAGGTTAAAGCCAGGAACCAGAAACTCCATTTGGTTCTCCATATGAGTGGCAGGGACCCAAATACTCAGGCAGCTGCCTCCCAGGTGCATTAACAGGAAGCTGGATCAGAAGTGGAGTAGCCAGGACTTGTACCAGGCTCTCCAACATGGGACACAGGCATCCCAAGTGGCGGATTAACCTAGTGTACCAAATGCTCACTGCCATTTCAGTATTTGTCGAACATAGAGGGTGAATCCAATCCTGTTAGCAACGAAAGCAGGAAGATGAGCAAGACAGTGTCGGTGTAGGAAGCACAGTGGCCCAGAGAAGCACAGGAAAGGATGCACCTTGGGGAGTTCAGGAAGGATTTCCAGGGCAAGGGACACCTCCGTGGAAACCTCAAGTCAGACTGGCAGTCATGGCACGATGGGCAGTGTTCCTATTGCAATCAGCACATGTGGTGCCAGCTACCTCTAAGAGAAGCATAAAGATGAGAGTATTAAGAAGCTTAGATCATGATTTAGCATTACCATGATATTCCAGCATGTGACCAGCAAGTTCCTATTTTATATCTTTAACTGGGTAATCTTCAAAAATGAAAAATGTATACCGTGGCAAAAGTACATGGATTTCAATCCATTTGTTTGTTTCTAACACTTCTCTGTTTCTGTTTTATAAAAAGTCTTATTCCTCAATTGGTTGGGAATTTTAGCAAAGAAACACTGGTCTTTCCCCATGAAGGATTTGAGGAGCAGTGACGTAGTCAATGGTACTGGAATGAGGAAGAGGTGGGCTGAGTTCAAAAGACAGCAGATTCTAATGTGTGGCTCTGAGGCTAGAGAGGTTGGAACACTGGGGCTTGGTCAAGCCCAAAGTACGCCTCTCCTTCCTCCCACGAGCAATTACTTTGGTGATAATGATAAAATTATAATTCTTTTTAAGAGCTATTCATTTTTATTTATTTGAAAGTCATAAAGACAAAGGAGGGGGTAGGGGGAGAAAGGTTTCCCATCTATTGGTTCACTTCCCAAACATCCCAACAGCTAGGGCTGGATCATGCTGAAGCCAGGAGCCTGGAATTCAATTCAGGTTTGCCACCTGGGTTGCAGAGGCCCAGGTGTTTGAGCCTCCATCGGTTATTCTTTTTGGGTGTGGATTAGCAGGAAGCTAGAATCAGGAACTGGAGCTGGGACTTGAACCCAGGCACTCTGACATGAGAAGTGGGTATCCCACGCAGTGTCTTACCCTACATGCCAAGCTCCTGCAGCAGTGTGATAATGTTTTTGAAAGATTTATTTAGTTGTTTGAAAGTCAAAGTGTTAGAGAGGGAGTCTGTGTCTGGAGGAGAGGGAGAGAGAGAGAGAGAGAGAGAGAGAGAGAGAGAGAGAGCTCGTCCATCCTCTGGTTCATTCCAAGGCCAAGCTGAGCCAGGAGCCAGGAACTCCTTGTGGATCTCTCATGTGTGTGGCAGGGACACAAGTACTTGGGCCATCATCTGCTGCTTTTCTGTGAGCACTAGCAGGAAGCTAGATAGGACTGAAACCAGCACTCTGATATGAGATGCTGGTGTCACAAGTGGTGGTACCTGCTCTGCCACGACACCAGCCCCATGACAATTTTCTTTTAATATTTATTTTTATTTATTTGAAAAGCAGAGATATACAGAGAGAGAGAAGGTGTGTGCATGTGTGTGTGTGTGTGTGAGAGAGAGAGAGAGAGAGAATCTTCCACCCACTGGTCCATTCTGCAAATGGCTGAAATGGCCAGGACTGGACCAGACTGAAGCCAGCAGCTTCTTCCAAGTCTCTCATTGAGTGCAGGGGCCCAAGAACTTGGACCATCTTCCTACAGCTTTTCCAGGCTATTAGCAGGGAGCTGGATCACAAGTGGTACAGCCAGTATTCAAACTGGTGTCTATATGATATGCTGGCGTCACAGGCAGAGGCTCTATCAGCCATGCCACTATGCTCGCCCCAAGAATTCCTAACACTGTGCATGCTTTCTGTGCTTCTGGCACTGTGTGGATCACTTTATCTCTGTCATCTAATCTGTCCAACCACCTGACGAGGTAGATACTCTCCTTACCCTTATTTTGTAAGTAAGAGAGCTAAGACTTGACAAGGTGAAAATCCAGTAGTTCCTAGGTGAGGGCTGAACCCAGAATCTCTGACTTTATTTATTCTTCTAGTCTATTTCCTTGAAGTGCTTATGGCCCCGCTGCATAGAATCACTACATCTAGGGCACCTCATCTTCTCCTTAAGAAGCAGCTGAGTTTCCAATTCTTCTCATGTCCATAGTAACCCCAGAAGTGCCTCTCCCTCCAACAGTACAACTTTAAAAGAAAAATATCCACACCCTAGTGTTGTTTTCCTTCCGTACCCATGATCCAATCCTGCACCTGCTCACCCTGGAGATGTACTATGAGAATTAACAGTAAAACCAGTCTTAAAACAGTACTTTATACTCTGTGTGTCTGTGTGCGTGCAAACTGTTGAAATCTTTACTTAGTATAGAATTGATCTTTGGTAAATAAAGACAATTAAAAATGAATCTTAGCCGGCGCCGTGGCTCAATAGGCTAATCCTCCACCTTGCGGCGCCGGCACACCGGGTTCTAGTCCCGGTTGGGGCGCCGGATTCTGTCCCGGTTGCCCCTCTTCCAGGCCAGCTCTCTGCTATGGCCAGGGAGTGCAGTGGAGGATGGCCCAGGTGCTTGGGCCCTGCACCCCATGGGAGACCAGGAAAAAGCACCTGGCTCCTGGCTCCTGCCAGGATCAGCGCGGTGCGCCGGCTGCAGCGGCGGCCATTGGAGGGTGAACCAGTGGCAAAGGAAGACCTTTCTCTCTCTGTCTCTCTCTCACTGTCCACTCTGCCTGTCAAAAAAAAAAAAAAAAAAAAAAAAAAATGAATCTTAATGAAGAATGGGGTGGGAGAGGGAATAGGAGATGGGATGGTTTGCGGGCGGGAGGGTGAGTATGGGGGGGAAGAACCACCATAATCCAAAAGTTGTATTTTTGAAATTTATATTTATTAAATAAAAATTTTCTATAAAAAAAGAAAAGCATGGCTTGAGCTATCAAGGGACACATCTGTCATGTTGACCTCTGACCCATTTGCTCTAAGAACAGTTGCTGGTACAGTTCTGAGTCATCAGGGTTCTGAAAACTTTCATGAGATTCTTTTTTTTTCTGCTCATTTCAAACTAAATCAGGGCTGATGATGACAGTAACAAGCTCCACTGTGATGATGCGGCTCCCTGAAATGGGGCTTTGTCTGGCGGCTGCTGATTGTTCTTCACGCAGCTGGGCTCCTTCCCACTTGATTCTGCCTCCTGCAGTGGTGCCCCTGGTGGCGGGAGGTGGCCAGCTGATGGAGTAAACAAACAACCTCGTGTTCTGATTGCAGAACTTCCTAAAATGCAAACACCTCTGGCAGGTGCCAGGGCAGGAAGCTTTCTTCGTTGAGTTGTGTTTTTTCAAGTGTATTCCTGTCATCTGCAAAGCACAGCTCCCTGGGACTCTGCCTGTGGTGATAAAAGGGTTGAGTCCACTGCATGAGGTGAGGACCATATGGATGGATTCTCGGTAGGAGATGATGAATAGAGTTGTATTTCGGGGAATTTCTCAGGATGCTCCAGCAGGAAAAAGTATTGAGAATTTTCTAAGGTAAACTTTTAGCTATTTATCTATTTTGTTTTTTAAAAAAATCTAATTTTAAAACACATCTCTCTTTTCTTTCACAAATTATGATGTCATCGTGGTCCATCAGAAACTCATAGCTTTGTCTTTAATCATTTACTGTCTGGATTCAATTGCAAGGGATGAGGGTAGGGATGAAATTTTGCTTTGGTAGAAAGAAGGAAACATTCTGCCTGCCAGCTGCCTCAGATGGGAACCACCACACCATTTAATGAAATGTTGTTTCAGGACCAGCATCTTGGCACAACTGGTTCAGCTGCCACCTACCTTGCTGGCATCACATGTGAATGCCAGTTCAGGTCCTGACTGATCCAGCTCCCTACTAATGCATCTGGAAAAACAGCACAAGATGTCCTGAGCACCTGGACCCCTGCAACACAAGTGGAAGACCCCGGTAGAGTTCCAGACTCCTGGCTTCAGCCTGCCCCAGGCCACCCATTGGGGCCATATTGGGAGCGAACCAGCAGATGGAAGATCAATCTCTCTCCCCGCCGCCCTCTCTCTCTAACTATCTTTTTTCAAATAAATAAATACATCTTTTTAAAATGAGATGCCGCTTCCTCTAATTCTATTTTGAACTGAACCTTGTTTGTCTCACCCTTTGAGGCCATACCCCATTCGCACTGATTAGTCTATTGTTGCTTTTTGAAAAATCTTATTTTAAAAAGTGTTTAAATCGGCTGGTGCCGTGGCTCACTTGGCTAATCCTCTATCTGCGGTGCCAGCACCCTGGGTTCTAGTCCCGATTGGGGTGCCAGGTACTAGTCCCAGTTGCTCCCCTTTCAGTCCAGCTCTCTGCTATGGCCTGGGAGGGCAGTGGAGGATGGCCTAAGTGCTTGGGTCCCTGCACCCGCATGGGAGACCAGAAGGAAGCACCTGGCTCCTGGCTTCGGATCAGTGTAGCACCAGCCATAATGGCCATTAGGGGTGTGAACCAACAGAAGGAAGACCTTTCTCTCTGTCTCTCTCTCACTGTCTATAACTCTACCTGGCCAAAAAAAAAAAAAAAAAAAAAGTGTTTAAATCTAGGACCTTACTGCCTACAAAACTAAAGCATAAAGTTGGCTAATTCAAATACATTCACTTATTTTGCCTTCATTCCCAATTTGTACTTTAATACATGTTCTTTGGCTTTGAAGATCTGGCATGTTTGGGTTGTTCCACTGACTAGATTATTTGGTGACTGGAATAAGTATCTTTCCATTTCTGAAATAGGAAGATACCTCAATGTGTTAATGGGAAATGGGATTAAAGGATAAGTTTATTGTGATACAGCATTTTAAAATTCATGCATATTTTGTTCACAATATGCATTTTCCATGAGCTTTTTGAGCACCCTTTTTAATTTTAGGGGATGCCTTTTTAAACATGACCTAACTCCATGCAATAGCCCCATTGTAAGTCTGACTCGAAACACTGAGATGATGTACTGCAGGTGTTGAATGACAAGGCTTAGACAGGAACCTCATCCTCCCACTTTATCGTTTTAACCTTCACCAATGCAAACACACCACCTTTTAAGTCCTTGACTCCTTTCTTTAAGAACAACAGTTGGTAATAAGGGGATTGAGAAAATCAACAAATGCTGTAGAATAAAATCACTGATTTTCATGTCTGTGTGTTTTTAAAGATTATTTATTTATTTATTTATTTAGACAGCAGAGTGACAGAAAGAGGGACACACACACACACACACACACAGGGTGGGAGGGGGGGATTTCCATCTGCTGATTTACTCTCCAAAAAGCTACAATAGGCAGAGATGGGCAGACTGAAGCCAGGAGCAACGAACTCCATGCAGGTCTCCCAAGTGGGTTTGTAGAGGCCTAAGCAGTTGGACCACAATCAACTGCCATCCCAAATTCAATGATAGATGTAGATGAGTACTGAGTAATCAGTACCCGAAACTGCACTCAGATAGGGGATGCTGCCAGCGCCACAAGCGGCAGTTGAACCCACTGTATGACAACATCAAATCCTCCATGGGAATTTTTTTACAATTTATGAATATTTTGTGATTTGTGAAATTCATGGTTATGTCTTATTTTTGTCTCAAGAGGGTATTGTAATTTACCAGTTCATCACATCCATGACTTTACATGTCTTCAGAAAAACCATATGAAGGTATTTGACCATCCATATGTATACTTGTTAATTTTGTCAAAAATATAAACTGAAATTTTTCACTATGTGCTGCAGATTCTGAGTGCACAGGCCATCCATTTGATGTGCCTTTCCAGCTGTTTAAAGATGGGATGGTCCCATGTTTGCTGTCATCTGCTATTGAACAGGGTATAAGGAAGCTCTGGGTTACACAGTGGCTCTGATTATCTGGTGACAACAGGCTGAGAGTAGAATTGTCTTCATCCTCTGCTGCAAACCCATTTTAAAATTTCTAATTCATCACTTCCTTTAAAAGTCTCTATTATCTTAGTTTTGAAAAATAATCTCATTCCTGGAGAAGGAGAGCAGAGAGCAACAGGACTCAACCAATGCACATCAGCACCATGTAGATAAGGAGCATTTGACTAAAGGAGTCAAAAGTCCAAGGGTGGAGCCTGGGCACTGCTCATTCACTTAAACTTGAAGGTTTCCCACATGCCATCAAGCTCAAGTGGGAAGTTTGCCAGGAGTTGGAAATACATGGGCTTCAAACCTATGTTACAATTTGGGGTAATTTACTAATTTTTCTAAGCCTTGGCTTTCTTATCCATAAAAAACTATAATAATATTTCTTATTCCATGTAATTAATAAAGGAATCACTTGACATAACCTCTGTGGAGGAACCCAACGCAATATTAAGCACATAAGTGTTCCTATTTTATTAAATTTTATTTTTAGTATTTGTTTTAGTTTTTAACAGCTTCAATAGACACAATTCTAATAACTGACTGACCTCTCCCTCCCATCCCTCTTCCCTCTCCCTTTCTTTCTCTCCCTTTTTATTTTCCTCCCTCCCTCCCTACCATTCTTCCTCCTTCTCTCCCTCCCTCCCTCCCTCCTTCCCTTCTTTCCTCCCTCCCTCCCTCACTCCCTCCCTTCCTCCCTAGTTTCAGTAGCTAATAGATTTCCTCTCCTGTCCATTTGCAAACTGCATTCCCGTGAGTATCCCAAAACATTAGGAATATGATGTCTTACATCACACAATCAAAGACGTTAATATCTGCCTGCATTTCCCAAGTAACAGAGAAGGCATTAGACACATTTTCACATGTTACGTTTAAATGACAGACTAGTAATCTCCCAATTTGAAGTATGATCTGCCCAATGGACAACAGCTGACTTGGTGCTAAGGGTTGACATGTAAGTGCTTTTGAAGCTGAATTTTTCAATATCATATTTAAATTCTAAGATAGCAACTATCCTGTTAGGGCTCATTCTGTGAGAACAATCACAAAGAAGGTAAAGCTTATTATCAAGACTGAACTAAATGGAGCTTTTAGGTCAAAGTTAGATGTTGAATTACACCCTGGCCAATTGCTAAACGGCATGTCCGTGTCTAACAATAGAGACCACAGATGCTTTGTCATCCACTACATCATTTTTATTTATTATTTGGCATTTACAATCTATGTCACAGGGGCCAGAAAAACAAATAAATTCAGAAAATAGAAATGCAGGGGGAAAAGTAATAAAGTACACTTGTTCCAACTCCACAATTTGGAAATAGGAAAGGGATGTAACCAGAAATGTCTAGCATCAAGAAATAGATGAATAATGTAAATGGAACAAGTGAAGAATGTTGCCCATATATAAAAGACAAGCTGGGGCCAGCGCCGTGGCTCACTTGGTTAATCCTCCACCTGCAGCGCTAGCATCCCATATGGGCACCAGATTCTAGTCCCGGTTGCTCCTCTTCCAGTCCAGCTCTCTGCTGTGGCCTGGGAGTGCAGTGGAGGATGGCCCAAGTGCCAGGAGGAAGCACCTGGCTCCTGGCTTCGGATCAGCGTAGCTCCTGCCGTAGCGGCCATTTGGGGGGTGAACCAACAGAAGGAAGACCTTTCTGTCTCTCTCTCTCAGTGTCTAACTCTGTCAAAAAAAAAAAAAAAAAAAAAGACACGCTGATTTCAAGGCTGTGGTGTGCACATCTTGAATGGATGGGCTCCCCTGACCCAGCAGTGGTTACTGCAAGCTGAACTTGCATTTCTGAGAGTCTACAACTCTGACTTTAAACCTCACTCAGGCCGGCCCTCTGCCCCCCAAAGGCCACCTGTGCAGTGTTTTGGTACTTACGGTAATGTGATCACCCAGATGTGTAGGTAGCAGCCACACTGAAGGAAGCCATGGGGGCCACGTGCAGTCAGTTTCTCCCACCCCCAGCTGACACTTCTCAGTGAAATTAATACAGAAAATCACTTCTGGATGTATGCACCGCTGCCTGTTCTAAATTACAACCATAACGTTCATTAATATTGGTTAGATGTCACTTGTGATTAGAAGAAATTGTCATCAGTTTAGGTCAGTCAGGGGTGGGGAAAGCTTTTGTGAACAGCACTACACGCTTCAGTATCTACCTCTTTCTAAAGGGCAAGCCATCCATCCCGTATGGAATGACAGAGGAGCCATACATCATTCCTTAAGGGAGGAAGCCTATGAGGACCTGAAACCACTTACTTCCCAGGGTCTTGTTTTCTATCGTCTCTGGTGCTTAGCTGACCCCTTAAGGCATTGGTTCTCAAAGATGTTTCCTAGGTCAGCAGCAGCAGCCTCTGGAACATACTAGAAAAGCAGACTCTTAGGTCCCAATCCTGAAAGACTGAAAAAGAAACTCTCAGGGAAGGGCCATGAATTTGGATTTCACCAGGTAACTGCATGTACACCAAAGTGTGAAGACCAGGGCGCTAGAAGATGACACTTATGCACATACATTAACTGCCTCAGACACTGTGGAATGATCACAAGAAGCCAAACTCACAGGCACCATGAGTTATAGCACATCCCACAGCACCTGACATTGCACTGGCTCAAGTCCCAGCTGCTCCAGTTCTGACCCAGCTCCCTGCTAATGCACCTGGGGAGCAGCAGATGATGGCCCCTGCTATCCATGTGGGAGACCCAGATGGAGCTCCACGCTCCTGGTTTAGGCCTAGCCCAGCCCTGGCCCTTGTGGGCATTTGAGGAGAAAACCAGTGGATCTTTGTCTGTCTCTCTCTCTCTATGCCCTTCTCATTTTTGTTCTGCCTTGCAAATAAATAAAATCTTTAAAAAAAGAGAGAGAGAGAAAGAAGCAGGGCCAAGTCTGACAAGCCTTTGCACTTGGGATGATTTGATGAGAAATAACTATACATATTATGTGTGTGATATGTATAATTTATAATATATATTCTATTATATATATATATAAATTCACATTAGTGAATCACTACTGATACCAGTCTGAATAATGCCAGACTACTAATAACAGCCTGAATAAATAAGCAGTGTAGAGCCAGAAGAGAGAATATACCATGTTAGAAGAATCCTAAGTATTCACTTAGGGTAGTTGAATGCAAAATTTAGATGGTCATGCAAGATATGGAAATTTATCTTCATCCTCTACAAAGGTGCTCCAAGAAGTCTATAGAAAATAGAACTAAAACATAAGCTTATTTTGATTTAAAAAAATATGAACTCCATGCATAGTGTTTTCATGATATTCATTCTTTCTGAATTCCCTCTCAGTAACTGAGAAGCATCCAAGTTAGGGGCCCCAGTGAGACTACCCAGGGGATTCTCTATCAGTCCCACTGTAGGCGTCATCATGATCTACCTGTAGATCCAAGGTCACCCTAAGTCCCAGCCATCACAGGAGATGTTACCATCAGGCTGAGCCACAGTCTAGACAACTTAAAGCCTGGAAGCAGGTTCTGCTTGATGCCCTTGAACTATTGTCCACGGGTGAGGGAGCCCTGGGAGCTTATTCCTCTTTCCCCATCACCTCCACATCATTCATAACCTTTACAGCCTGGGCCTAGGCTGTCCTTGGTAGAATAACGCAGGTGTCACTGACCTACCTGGCCAAGTCCCATCATATCTGTACTCAGTTTTCTTATCACCTCAGCCCACCCACAATGAGGGCAACTGCAGAGTGCCCACACCGACCTGTGTCCACATACATCTCCCTTAGAAGTCTTGCCTGGCTCTCTAAAGTGTCCATGTTAGCACCTTGTTTGAAATTCCCTAGCAAAGTGAAGATGCTATCAAGGAACAGAGCCCATTAAGCCATTTACCACCACTATAATCTTCAGTCAAGTGGAATCATTGGTGGAACAGGCCAAGCCTTACATAGAAAGAATGGAACTTTCAGCATTATTCTCTCTCTAAGCATTTGGTTGGCCTGGAAGCACTACCAGAACACTAGGATTTGAAAATTAGGGGTAGCACAAACTCTAAAACAGAGGTAGAGAGAATCACCCTGTGAGAGGTGTCCCATGGCCACTAAGACGTCCAAAGTTCCCTAGAGTCACAGGTGTTATTTTAAGAGCAGTGCAGAAACACTACAGATCTTAGGTCAGATAAACCTGAAGTTCAATCTGAATTTACAGCCTGACCTTGGGCAGTATAACTTTTTTGAGCTTTGACTTCCTAACCTGTAAAAGTGCATATCAAAAATATCTTCTTTGCAAGGTTTCTATCCAAACCAAATGAGAAAGAATAGAGGAAAATGCTTAACTGTGCCAGAAATAATTTTTAAGAAAACATTTTTTTTCCAATACTTACCTCTGCTTCCCATCACTGTTCTATTTTCTGCAGTATGTACCTGGAAGACCCTAAGGCAGCTGATGAAATGGGTTAATTAAAAAAACTAGGACAGCAAGTAAAGGAAATAGACTCTAGCCATGGAAAAGCCTTCTCATGCAAGTCAACACCATGAAAAAACATAACTCACAGGTCATTTCAGGGATCCTGGAGCCTCCCACTGACCAGGCGCCCAAGGGGCTTCTGGCATGAATTTAGAAATCGGTGAGATTTTGCTCCCCACATCCTCTTTCTGTGACAAACAGAGCTAACAAATGACTATGCCAGTGCTGTCCATGGCTGCTTGTTGGAAAAGATGCTTCAGCGGGGATAGCTTTAAAATAATGCAACAAAAGAAATGTACATTGCAGGTGCCACAGATGGATTTGCTCTGTCTATGTACGATCTCCCTCAATGCCTTAGTTTTATGACTTGGCAGTGAGAGTCATTTCAACACAAGGCCTTTAATACCATTGGTGTTCATTCCTAGACTATTGGATACACCCAATTAATATATTCCACAGATGATCTGTCACCCACCGAGGCTGCTAAATGAATCAAACTCATTAAGTTACTCCTCTTATTAATAGCACACATCACAGCACTGGCATGCAGGAGAGCCGTTAGTAGAGCGGAGTTCTGCTTCTTGTTTGAACAAATTTTATAAATAAGTCAGTGCAGAAAGGGATATGAATCATCGTAACTGGAGTCCATCACGTAAGCCTGGAACAAATGACTACATGCTTCTCTGGGGGCAGCTGAGATACTGCAGTCTCCGGCTCCCAGAGAAATGAGTGTTGAAAGGAGAGAGGCTGTTGGCAAGGGTCTCCACGAGTGAGTCTGCTACCTCGGAACCACTCCTCAGTCCAAAGCATCATTTTTAAAAATTCCTTCCTAGGAAAGCACAGAATCACAGCTGATTCGATTAGGAAGAACCTCGAAGATCAACTGACCCATCAATTTCCAACCCTGACTGTAAATTAGAAACAGCTGGGGTCTTTCAGAAATTATCAGTGTCCATTAAACAAGTGCTACCCAAATAAAAAGATACAGAATCGAATCTATGCTAATTGAATTAATTTAAAAAGATATGTCAGGAATGTCCCAAATATTTGGAAATTAAGCAATAGATTCTAAATAATCCATGAGTCAGAGAAAGCATTGTGAACTGAACGATAATGATAATACAAAATACTGTTAACATTTTGGGATTTTGCAAGAGTAATGTATAAAGATTAGTGTGTGTGTTATTAAGTAGATAAATAGAAAATAAAAAGTTAAAGTCAATGATCTGTGATTCTATCATAAGAATAGAGAAATCAAGACCCAAACAAGCAAAAGACAGGGAATAGCAAAGGTCCGTAGAAAGCAGTAACCCAGAATGTGGACAAGCAATAGAGAAAATAAATGAACTCGGAAGCCGGTTGTTTGGGTTGTTCAACAACATCAATCAAATCAATAAACCCTTAAAAAGCAGACCAGGAGAGAGGCAGAGAACCAAATAACTAATAGGAACAAAACAGGAAATAATGTGAACCTCACATTAAAAACCATTTAAAAACCAAAGTAAAATATATACATTTTTTTGAAAGATGGAATTAATCTTAATTGTTAGAAAACACAGAAAGCCTTAAAATGCTACTCTCTTAAAGAAATCAAATGAATGGGACCAGCGCTGTGGCGCAGCGGGTTAAAGCCCCAGCCTGCATAAAATCATAAAATCATAAAAATGATTCTTAAAAAAAAAAAAATCACGGCCAGCGCCGCAGCTCACTAGGCTAATCCTCCACCTAGCTGCTCTGGCACACCGGGTTCTAGTCCCGGTCGGGGCGTCGGAGTGCAGTGGAGGATGGCCCAAGTGCTTGGGCCCTGCACCCCATGGGAGACCAGGAGAAGCACCTGGCTCCTGCCATCGGATCAGCGCAGTGAGCCGGCCGCAGCGTGCCAGTCGCGGCGGCCACTGGAGGGTGAACCAACAGCAAAGGAAGACCTTTCTCTCTCTCTCTCTCTCTCTCTGTCCACTCTGCCTGTCAAAAAAAAAAAAAAAAAGAAAGAAAAGAAAAAAGAAAAAAAGAAATAAAATGAGTAATTAACAACATTCCAGGGGCTGGCGCTGTAGCGCAGTGGATTAATGCCCTGGCCTGGAGTGCCGGCATCCAATATGAGTGCTGGTTCTAGTCCCTCTGCTAGAGCTGCTCCACTTCCCATCCAGCTCTCTGCTGTGGCCTGGGAAAGCAGTAGAGGATGGCCCAAGTGCTTGGGCCCCTGCACCGGGGAGATCCGGAAGAAGCTCCAGGCTCCTGGCTTTGGATTGGTGCAGCTCCAGCTGTTGCTGCCATCTGGGGAGTGAACCAGCGGATGGAAGACTTCTCTCTCTCTCTGCCTCTCCTCTCTCTCTGTAACTCTGACTTTCAAATAAATAAATAAATCTTTTTTAAAAAATTCCAGAAAAGAAAACTCCAGGCCAACACCTAGGTGTTGTCAAGCAGCCAGGGAAAATAGTGTAACCCTTACACAAGGCCTTTCAAACACAGGGGAAGAGGTAGCATTCCCCACCAGATACCAGCATCAGAAAAAACCAGCAAATCAATGTCCTCATACACAGACACAAAGACCCTCAACCAAACACTGGCAAACAAAATCCACCAACATGGACTTGTGCAAATATAACATCGCCAAACTGACCACATAAACAAAGACAGACAAAACACACGTGATCTTCTCAGATCATACAGGTAGAGAAAAGTATTTGACAACATTCAATATCTTTTCATGATAGCACTTCTCTGTAAATTAGAAGAAAATTTGCTCGGTGTGATAAAAGGGCCTCTTCAAACAAGTTACAATTTACATCATACTTACTGGTGAAAATTTCATGGTTTTTTTTCATGAATTTTTAAAAATTTGAGAGGCAGAGATTGAGAGAGAGATAGAGAGAGACCAACCTTGGATTTGCTGGTTCACTCCCCAATTATCCCAAATGGTCCCCAGCTGGGGCTGACGGCAGGCCGTCAATCTCCCATATGGGCGGCATAAACTTAATCACTTGAGCCATCGCCTGAAGCCAGAGTTTTTGGGAGTGGAGCTGGATGTGGAAACCAGGTACTCTGATGTGGGATGTGGAAGTCTTAACCACGACCCCCAGTGTGACTTCTTTGGGGAGCCTGATTCAGAAGGCAATCATGCATCTTTGTTGCTACACCTGATTCCCACAGATGGGGTGAATTACAATATTCAGCTCTAGGTCTGGAAGCTGGGAAGTCCAAGTTGGAGGGGTCACATCTGGAGAGGGCTTTAGCGCTGTATCATACCGCAGCAGAAGGCATCACATGATGAGAGGGCTTGTGTGCGTGTGTGTGTGTGTGTGTGAGAGAGAGAGAGAGAGAGAGAGAGCGAGAGAGCACTTCTTTACCTAAACCACTCCTGAAATAAGAGCAATTAACCTGTGCCTAAGGGTGGAGCCCTCCTTACCTAATCACCTGTTAAGTACTGTTACCATGGCAATACAGTTCCAATGTGGGTTTTGGAGAAGACATTTGCACTAGCAACATCGCACCTGCAGCCAAATGGGTTCTCCACAGTCCATAGACACAGCCCATTCAGGCTCAGTGTTTCAAAGACCTGGCCATCCACATAAATGACCTCAGTACCCTTCATATAGGACAAAGCATTGAACAGGGTGACCAGCTGCTTGCTGTGTGAAGACCTGGATAGGGACTGGAGAGTGGAGGAGATTCCAAAATGGAAACTCCGTGAATAAAATCAGAGTCCAGCCTGAGGGTAGTCCGAAGGCTCAGGCTGATGTCAGCAGAAGGGAACTGCAGATTTCTAGATCCATCAAAGCAGAGGGCGACATCTCCCAATCTCTGCACACGGCTTCAAGGGCAACCTGTTCTGTGGGGTGACTGCCACTGAGCAGGCAAAACCAGAAAAAGCCTGAGTTCCCTCCGAGTGGGCCTAGCCTCGCCGCCGTTGACTGTACTGATTTGTTGAGAAGGGACGTTTTTGGGAAGAGATGGGGTATAAGGCAGTGAGGGGAAGTACAAGCTAGGTCTGCCCTGGTAGCTTTCTGCTCCATGTGACACAGCAGGTGGCAGGCCCGTTAGAAGGAAGCTCAGCTGGGCAGCAGCTGGCCAGCTCCCCAGGAAAGCTAGTGGGAAATTCAGATGGGGAGGAGGAAACACAGGGGCCTCTGCTCTCTGCAGAACACCATGGGCGTGCACCGGGAAGTTCTAGAGAACTTGCATTTTTATTTTAAGCCACAGGTCTCCCCTTTCCGGAGCAACAGATAAGAGAAAATTCAGGAAGGCTTTGCCTGTCTTGTTCAGCACATCTACAGTAGAACTGAACCTGTAACTTTATAGGGCCCTGATACCAGGAAATCCTTGCACCCTTGCAGCAGATCCCAGCCACTGAAACTCCACCTCTTAACTCCCCTGCAACCTGGGTGGCCTCCTGGGAAGTGAACAGAGCAGTTTGCAAAAGGAAGACTCCTTGAGAACTGAGCAGGAGCGCAGGTGCTCTGTGGCCCTACCCCTCCAGCAGTCTTCGGGACAGAGGCACTGGGTGGGTGTGAGGGTGAGGAGGGCACCAGGCCTGGGTGCATTTATGTATTTGTTGTCCTGATCTTCCACTGTGCACTGACCAAACTCTCCCTGGGAATCCCAGCCAGGTGAGATATGAGCAAAAGTAGAGGGAAGAGAGAGAAGTGGCCACTGGAATAACGAGGGAAACGCAGCCAAGTGAGACTGCCTGGGGACAGGAAAGGGAGACGTTTTAAATTAGGCTTCAAAGTGCAAAATTACCCAAAAGAAGTCACTATCAAACACTGCAGAATGGGACTGGGGAGATGTTGGTCAAAGACATAAAAATTTTGGTCAGACAAAAGGAATAAATTTAGAGCTATTGTACATCAAAGTGATTATCCTTACTAATGATATATCATGAACTTTAAAATGGCAAAGAGAGTAGATTTTGAATGTTCTTACAAACATTACCAAAAAAAAAGGCTACAAAAAAGACTCATATAGTAGAAGTAGCTTCACACAACCGTTTTATAATGTCTCAAAGCATCAAGCTTCACACCATTGTACAATTTTCACTTGTCAATTTAAAAACAGTAAATAAATCAGGTTATGATTTAAATACATCATTTAGAACTTGTAAAATTAAAAAACATTTAGAATTTGTGGGAAATACAATATATGCTTTTGTTTTAGCTCCATGTATTTTTTAAAGATTTACTTATGTATTTGAGGGCCGGTGCCACAGCTCACTAGACTAATCCTCCATCTGTGGTGCCGGCACCCCGGGGTTCTAGTCCCGGTCGGGGTGCCAGATTTTGTCCCGGTTGCTCCTCTTCCAGTCCAGCTCTCTGCTGTGGCCTGGGAGGGCAGTGGAGGATGGCCCAAGTCCTTGGGCCCTGCACCCACATGGGAGACCAGGAGAAGCACCTGGCTCCTGCCTTCAGATCAGCGCAGTGCACTGGCCGCAGCGGCCACTTGGGGGTAAGCCAATGGCAAAGGAAGACCTTTCTCTCTGTCTCTCTCTCTCACTGTCCACTCTGTCTGTCAAAAAAAAAAAAAAAACACAAAGATTTATTTATTTTTTTGAAAGGCAGAGTTATAGAAAAGAAGAGGCAGAGAGAGAGAGAGAGAGTCTTCTATCTGCTAGTTCACTCCCCAAATGGCCGTAACAGTCGTAGCTGGGCTGATCAGAAGCCAGGAGGTGGGAACTTCTCACATGGGTGGAGGGACCCAAGGACTTGGGCCATCTTCCACTGTGTTCCCAAACCATAGCAGAGAGTTGGATTAGAAGTGGAACAGCCAGGACTCAAACCAGCGCCCATATGGGATGCCGGCACTGCAGGCGGTGGCTTTACCCACCCCTAACAGATCACTTTCAAAGAGAGCACCTGCACCTGTTGTCCTGGATTCAAGGACTACAGGAGGCCAGTAGGGGCAGGGGTGGGGGCAGAGGTTCACCCCACTCACACAGGAGCTGCATCCTCCACTAACTAAAACCCCCAGTGACCTCAGGCACGACTACCACATTTGCTATACAAACTAAGCTGGCTTCAAAATTTAGAGTGTGTGATCATAATGAGAAAATAATTCCAGAGCTGCCTGCTTTTTCTTTTTCTTTTTTCATTCTTTTTCTGTAAAGGTGGCAAAGTCTCTCCATCTGAAGTGAGGTGAGCCTGAAACTGAACCAGTTTACCTCTGCCGCTAAAGAATTGAGATCATGGCCGGTGCTGTGGTGTAGCAAGTAAGGCCACTGCCTGCAGTGCCAGCAGCCCGTACGGGGGCCAATTCGAGTCCTGGCTGCTCCTTTTGATCCAGCTCTCTGTTGTGGCCTGGGAAAGCAGTAGAAGACGGCCGAAGTCCTTGGGCCCCTGCACCCACTTGGGAGACCCAGAGGAAGTTCCTGGCTTCAGATTGGCTCAGTTCCAGTCCTTGCAGCCAATTGGGGAGTGAGCCAGCGAATGGAAGACCTCTCTCTCTCTTTCTCTTCTCTCTCTCTGCCTCTCCTTCTCTCTGTGTATAATTCTGACTTTCAAGTAAAATAAATAAATTGTTAAAAAAAAAAAAGAAGTGAGATAAGGCCTGTAGGGCTGATCCACTTTCCAACACAAGTCTTACCTCCAAAAGTTTTGGAAATTTTTCTCTTGCTTTGAGTGAATTTCTTGAGTGCGCAGATGTATCTCAAGGAGAATTGGATTAAGAGAATAGTCTGGTTGATGTATGAAAGCACAGGGATTGTCAGAGCCCATGTGTAGGTAAAATTATAGTGAAATGAACCTCCTCTTGTTCACCTTGATTTCCCTGGGGCTTCCCAAGAATGGCTGCCCACAGCTTCATTAACCACAGGCTGTGGAAGGGAGCCGCAGGGATTTGTGGCTGCGGCTTGGAGGTCAGCCTGGAGAGCTCTCTCTGGGCCAATGTGAATTAGCCACCATTCTAGCAGGCTGAGATGGCACGCAGCTCAGGATGTCTTGTGTGCGGTGCTTCTAATACAACTATGTGCTTTGAAATTCAGCTAGAACATAACTTTGGAATTGGGCACGTAATGTGAACAGAAGTAGCTTGCAGTCTGTCTTGAGCTATTTGTTTCAGATTTCACCTGATCTCAGAGGTTGAGCCAAATCTCATCTGGAACTTCTATATTGTCTTCAGACACCTACACACAGTCATACACACACATACACACACTGTTAAATTATTGGACATTGGACTAATATACCTATTTCTACTATGTTTTGGGTTTTTTTATTTTTTTTATTTTCAGGAGCAAATATGATAATAATTTTTGCCTTATTCTTGATTGATAAATAATCGTTATACAAATTTATGAGATAATGTGATGTTTCAAAATTCATGTACATTGTGTTAGACTCATACAGGCTGTAGAACCTTACCATTTTTTGATGATGAATTTTATGCTATTCCATGTTTTATTTTTAATTGGTATATAATACTTGCACACATTTGTGGGGTGCAGTGTACAATTCGATCATTTATGCATGCAAAGAAGACGCAATGATCAGATCAGGGTTACTGGCATATGGATTACCTGGCATTTATTATCTCTTTGGTATGGGAGCATAGAATTTATTTTGACAGTATATTTGGCTATAGAATAATGCATGGCTCAGAAATGAAAATGGAGTAAATTAAAATGCAGAGCAGGCTCCTGCAATGCTTCTTCTTATAAACTGGGGGTTAGTGTGAGGAGTCAGGGGGTCCATATACAGTCAGGTTGGTCCTGGTGGAAATGAGGAAAGGGGAGTCCCCCCTAAGAGGGTGCAATATGTTTGTTTCTCCCCAGAAATTTTCTTCAGCAAGATCAAGACATCAAATCCGGCTGCACGTTTCTCCCCAAAAGCTGACTTTAGCACAAGTGCCCGCCCCACCCTTAGGACCCTGCTTGCCATCATTAAGCAACATTATGATTATGTAGTGAGTAGGAGGACCCGGATGTGAAAACAAGAATGTACACGAGTGGCCCTGCTTTGTGATGGCTTGACTTCACGGTGGTGTGAAAGCTACACCCATCCAGCAAAACCCCCACTTGGAATGCTGCATTTGGATCTGTTTCTGCACTCGCACCATCAAGTCCAATGGTGATGCTGGCCCCGAGGTCACAAGGGGAAAGTACCCACACTCTCCAGGGTACTGAGTTGCTCAGCTAGAGTACTCAGCGGGGAAGTGGAGTCAGCACATTTTCAGCCATGATAAGTTTGTTGGTAAGACACAGCCTCATAAGTGGAGGCGTGTTTGTATTCTCTGAGGATAACACAGACTCATGGAGTCTTTACTTTTGGACCCTGTTCTGCTGTTCAGCTACTGCATAACTCTGCTCCTAATCTGAGTTTTATTGGAGATATCAAATTCCTTTTTGTTTGGTTGATACTTTAATTTCTAATGCTAAGACTCTTTAGATGTCTTTCAGTTCACAAATGGTTTGTTGAACATCACAGAGTCAGTAGTGAAATGTTTGATATGATGAAATGGTTACTATTGTTTTTTTAACTTTTATTTAATAAATATAAATTTCCAAAGTACAACTTTTGGATTATAGAGGCTTTTTCTCCCCATAACCTCCCTCCCACCTGCAACCATCCCATCTCCCACTCCCTCTCCCATCCCATTCTTCATCAAGATTCATTTTCAATTATCTTTATATACAGAAGGCCAACTTAGTACATACTAAGTAAAGATTTCAACAGTTTGTACCCACACAGAAACACAAAGTGTAAAGTACTGTTTGAGTACTAGTTATATCATCAATTCACATAGTACAACACATTAAGGACAGAGGTCCTACATGGGGAGTAGGTGCACAGTGACTCCTGTTGTTGATTTAACAACGGACACTCTTATTTATGATGTCAGTAATCACCCGAGGCTCTTGTCATGAGCTGCCAAGGCTATGGGAAATGGTTACTACTGTAATATCTACTAAGTTATAGCTGGTATACTCTCTCTTCCTGAAAATATAGAATACTTTATTCTGCTGTTGAAAATCAGAATAAAATCTCATTTCCTGAAGCTGATTTCGTGCATGCTTTGCTTCAATTGTTAATGAATTGTTCAAAACGTATGGAGAGGAAAGCTTACACCAAACATGATCAAAATGAAAATCAGCTGTGAACATAGTAAATGCAGTTAAAGCACTGTATCTTCCTTCAAATATTAGCACTTAAAACGAAAGAGGCGATTTCCATGAATAAGTTTGACTTTCCATGACTGATGTCTCCCTCCATTGGCTCAGCAATTCCGTTTCTGGGAAATCACCTAAGAAAGTAACTTGAAAACGGAGAGAAAAACACACAAAAAGAACATCCTAGTGATATCTAAATTGCAGGGGAAAAGGCAAATTACATGCTAACATGATATGGTATATCCACGTGTCATCAAATATTTAATTTGCATATTAATATCTATAACAGCTATTTCAATCACTGCATTTTATGTTTTAATGTTTCAAAAATGGAAGAACACAATTATATCTTGTGATCAAACATTAAAATGTCCTGTTCATGTGCCTGGGAAGACAGCAGATGATTGTGGGGAGCAACTCGGACTAGACTAAGTTACTGGAATTAAGACTTATTCTATGCATCTGCTCTCCCACAATATGGCGCTGAGAAGGGAGAAACAGCTTCTACACAGCTGCCTCCAGTTCAACCAATAAACAGCAGGACCTGCTCCTGATTGGAGGAGAGCAGCGTACTCGGCGTGTGGGTAGCAGAGTTGGGATTGGTGGAAGAGGACTATAAAGGAGGAGAGAGACAACATGCACCAGGAACATCTAAGGGGAACATCTAAGAGGAACACCTGTGCAGCCCCCGAGAGAGCCGGCTGGCGGTGTGCCGCTCCCCCGCGGAAGTGGGGAAAGTGGCAGGGGGAACTGCCCTTCCACGGAGGTGGAAGGGACAGTAGCCAACCCGGGAAGAACCAGCAGCCAACCCAGGGAGGGCCGAGCAGACGAAAGAACAGCACAGGGTCCTGTGTCGTTCCTCCACAAAGACGGGGAGCGACAATGATGGTCCAAGTGCTTGAGTCTCTGTGACCTATGTGGGAGACCCAGGTGGGATTCTGGGCTCCTGGTTTTTGTCTAGCCAATTCTGGCTATTGCAGCCATTTGTGGAGTGAATCAGCAGATGAACAATTCTCTCTCTCTCTCTCTCTCTCTCTCTCTCTCTTTTTCTCTCCTCTCCTTCCCTCCTCTCCCCTCCCCTCCCCTCCCTGTTTCTGCCTTTCAAATAATTAACTAAATATTTAAAACATCTAGATTACAATATGCACAGTTTTAAAACATGAGCTTATGGAAAGCAGTGTATCCAGAGCAACTGCTGGGAAGCAGGGGTGACGTCTAAGTGTTCGCTTGCCTTGCTCTTTGGTGTCGTATAGTAGGTGTGACTAGGAGCTTTGTCACGGCCCTGCTGAGCCACTTCATGTCAGGCCCCTGGGATACTTCCTCATAGGTCTTCCCTTTGGCCTACTGCCTTTACATTCTTTTTCCTCTCCACAGACTTGCTATATGGAGAAAAAAGTATTGAAGTACTGTAGTTTTATTATTCTGTATTTTTTATTTCTATAAAATATATCTTTTGAAAATTATTTATTTATTTACACATTTATTTGATATGAATCACTGAGAGTGAGCGAGAGAGAGGAGAGGGAGAGAGAGACAAAGGAGATAGAGATCCCCTCTGCTGGTTTACTCCCCAAATGCTGCAGTGACCTGGGCTGGGTCAGACTGAACCCTGGAGCTGAAAAATCACATGGGTGGCAGGGACCCTGTGCTCACACAGGCCGCGACTGCTGCCTCCCAGTGTCTGCATGAACAGGAAGCTGGAGCCAGAGCCAGGTATCAAAGTGTTTAAAATTCTTGTAGGGGTATCTTTGAAGAATTCATTTCCAGGTGCTTAGGAGCTACACCGGATGTCCAATTAGACATAGACCCATCTTTAGGGTCCTGGAACCTCGGGAAGTGCTGGCAACATCAATGACAGATCACGTGTTTGTGACCATGGCTATTTTCCGTGGTTGCGGTAAGTGCTTTATATGTCATGGGGTAAAGCCTATCATTATTCACATTTTCTACATGAAGAAACCAAGAAAGGCTGGTGTTGTGGCATGGTGGGTTAAGACACTACCTGTGAGGCCAACATCCCATGTCTGCTGCTCTGCTTCTGACCCAGCTCCCAGCTAACACACCTGAGAAACCAGTGGAAGATGGCCCAAGTGCTTGGGCCCTGCCACCTGCCTGGGGAGCTGGTATGGAGTCCCAGGCTCCTGACTATGGCCTGGTGCAGCCTTGGCCATGGTGGGCATTTGAGGAATGACCAACAGGTGGAAAACAGTTTTCGTGCTCTCTCTCCCCACCCCCTTTCCCTCTATGTCTTCCTCTCTCTGTCACTCTTTCAAATAAATAAAATAAACCTACAAAGCAAAGACTGAGTCCTTAAAAAATTGAATAATTTGCTAAAGACCATAAAATTATCATATGTTACAGGCAGTTTACACAACAGGATGTCTGATGTTAAAATTTGTGCTTTTGGGTGCTGAGTTCTCCGTGGACTGGTCCCCCCATGAGCTACCATGAGCATCTCAATGCAGTGGTCAGATCTTGTTGCCAGTTTTCCCAGGGACAAGCTTTCATTATTACCCCAAGTGCAGTCTTAGGATAAGCTGATGAGACCACCTCAGACACATACCAAGGAAAGCCATCTGGGTGTCTACTCTTAATACTAGAGGGTCTGGGAGTTACCCCCAATGGCAGTGGAAATATAACAATAATTTTAAGTAATATGTCTGTTGAAATAAAGCCAAAAATCCAATTAGTGGAATTTTATTATATTTCTAACCTTTCCCATCTCATTGGTTGCCAAACTTTTGCACATCAAGACAAAACTCTTTTTGCTTTTTGTGTCACGCATTTCCTCATGGAGTACAAAGCACAGCTTCAAACACTTAGCAATATATCCTACACTTTTACTTTGTCTCCTTTAATTTCCTTTGCAGTCACATTAAAAGTAGCAAGTATGTGCCTAGGAAGTACCTGGCCATGAGCAAATGAAGGAAGGAAGAAACAACCAATGATCTTCTCCAAGATCTGCTTTGAAACCAGTTACTACAGCTTGTGGAACCAAGTGGAAGCTGTACTATTCAGATTCACCCTCCTGTCTATTAAACATAAGAAATGAGTAAACAGGGACTGATGCTGTCATCGTAGGCTAAGCCTCGCCTGCAGTGCCAGCATCCCATGTGGGCGCCAGTTCATATCTCCACTGCTCCTCTTCTGATCCAACTCTCTGCTGATGGCCTGGGAAAGCAGTGGAAGATGGCCCGAGCTCTCTTCAGGTGCAAGACCCAGAAACCTGGAAGAAGCTCCTGGCTTTAGTTCAGCCTTGTTCTGGCCTTTGTGGCCATTTGGAGAGTAAACCAGCAGATAGAAGACCTTTTTCTTTGTCTCTCCCTCTCTCTGCCTGTAACTCTGCATCTCAAATAAATAAATACAATCTTAAAAAAAAAAAAAGGAATGCGTAAACAAGAAAATCAATGACTTCTTGACCCATGCAAACAAGATGTGCAGAGGCTGTCTCTTCAGGTCTCAACTCACAAAGACTTTGAGCAAAAACGACTTCACTGGCAGATGTGAGAGAATGACAGGCCGGGTCAGCAGGGCAGCTGCCTGCACAGCTTTGCATTTCTCCAGACAGTGGACATTAGGTATATTTATGGGCTTTCAGAGCAGAGTGGTCTGTAATGCAATTGTAGCTCATCTAATGGAGAAAGAAAAATGGGAAATGTTTACCAGGCATGTCTGCCTAAGCCTTCCCTGCATCCTCGGCATTTGTATCAATACAGGAAGTCATGGAGATAAATTGAATTTATAGACTTGTGAAGAATAAATCAATTTCCCGTGGAAAAACCCTAGGACCAGAGCTTCTGCGTAAGCTCCCTTCTAGGCTATTTTTATGTCTGCTTACTTAGAGGATTGTACAAAACAGAATTGTGACAAGTCTAACTGAGTCATTCTGGCAATGAAATCATTCAAGGGATTTTGCCTTCACCATGGAGGCTGACCATTTCCACATTTGCCTGGCTTGTACTGTAAGCTGCGGGATCCCTGTGACGTTGTTTTTTTTTTTTTTTTTTTTTTTTTTTTTTTTTTTTTTTTTTTTTATCAACGCATGGCAATTAAAACAGAGATTATTTGTCTGTCTAACATAAGTTCAAATTCCTTCTTGAATTCTCCTAGTGGTTCATCTCTCTGTAGATTGAAAGTCATATTAGAAAATATTGAGAAAATGCAATGTTTTAGAGTGGTCCAATGACCAAAGTGAGCAACATTCCTGTTCTAAATCAACACACATATTTCTATGTTGTGCCAGCTCAGGTTTCAGAAACACAGAACCTTCAGATGGCTGACTAAAGATAGTTCAACACAGGATTGCTCAGGTGGGCAGGCGCCTTTCAGCACAGAAGGGCAGTGGAACAATCCAGAACTAGCAATGCCCTTAGCCTGTTAGGGGTCCGGGAAGAAGCTGTCACTATAGAAGTGGACTACAAGGAGCAGAATGTGGCTGAGCAGGAACCAAGATGGCAAAATTAGAAAGATATGGCCTCTCTTCTCTGCCTGTCTGGTTTCCAGTATCTCGCTGGCACCTTTCATCATCCAAACTCAATCAGAACTTGACAAACGAGAGGAAAGAATTAGCTTGGTCAAGATTGATGCCTCATGGGCTGATTGCCAAGAAAAAGAGTTGGCTGTCTTCAAAGCTCTGGAGACAAATCCTGCAGCCTAGTTCTTATGGCTGTCAATCCTGGACAATTTCAGGGACTGGCCACCTGAGCTCATACTCACTGGGCTCTCACATAGTCAGCTGGTGGGAGAAGGCTAAAATCAAACTAATGGACATATTGTGCTTCAATCATGCAGCCCCTGGCCACAGCTGTGGTTAGATGGAGCTGTGCTTCCGAAGTCAGGCCCCTTAAAATTCACACCCCAGAGCCTTTGTCACACCATCCAGTCCCACTAGACCTCTGTGTGTTTCTCTAGGATGAATGAAACATTTGGAAGTCACGTGGATCTGTTCTCCTGAGTCTCCCCGGTAAGTGCCAGAGATGAGTGCTATCTAGTCAGTTACTGCTGTAGGCACTCAGCAGGGAAGCCGCAGGTGTAACCTAAAGAGGTGAATCAACCTCTATACCCAGCACGTGTGTGGATTGATCTGGAGAGGCAGCTAGTGTTAGGTAGTTTCGGATGATATTTCTCTCTCTCTCTCTCTCTCTCTCTCTCTCTCACACACACACACACACACACATGCACACATATGCAATCATATCCCCATTTTATGCATTAGAACCTCCAGCTATGAGAGTTTAGGATCCATACTCGGTGAGTGTGCTGAGATCACTGATCCTCCCTTCTGATAGAATGCCTTCAGGTTTTCAGCACTGAGACCACTCATGCTTACTCCACCTGCTGCTCACATGGGTGGAGGGAACAGCTGTTGGCAAATGGACTTTGTCCATCTCCGTTATCGAGTGACTGTGTAGTCTTTCCCATTATCTTATGTTGAATGCCCAATGAAGTTTCATGATACTAATGTTAGCAATTCTGTCAATCACTACGAAAATTCTCATTGATGGATTTTCTGCATGTTCACCTCATTCTTCATATTCTCACTTAACTTTCTAAATAATCTTAGTTGACATTTTAAGCATACAAAACAGAAGCCCAGAGAAGGTAAAGAATTCGCCTACATTCACACAGCTGGTACACGGCACAGCCTGTTTCAAATCTAGGTTTAAATTCAAGTGTTAAACTATATTCCAGCATACCAAATGTAGGATTATGAAACAGCATGGAGCTTGTATTTGGGGGATCATAAGATAACTCCTGGTATCTGAGGCCAAGCCCCAAAAGAAACAAAGTTTCAGAAGTCATATGATGTTTAAGTTGAAGAAACCTTTATGGTCCATCACTTATTTGGAAAATCAGTCTGAACTTCCTGATATTATGCCCCATGTCCTAGAAACTGACCCCCAGGCAATCAAGGTGCTTCATATGGCTCCACATATGCTGCCATGTGGCTGCCCCAGTATGGAATGAATTCAACAGAGCATTTACCTGGGGTCTCATGCCTCACAGGATAAATATGTCCCTTTGAAAGAGAAGCCACCTTATTTCAAATGTGAGTTTAATAAGCTGAGCTATGATCATATGCATGATACTGAGAACAATCTAGAGGAATGTCTAGTAAGACAGAGACCACTGAATGAGACTCTATTTTATAACTATGAAACCCAACAAGCTTCAATGTGTGCTAGTCCTCAAGAGAGAAATTGCCCATCTCACTCCATTGAGTAATTGCTGATATTTACTTAAAGATGGATTTTAAAAAACCTTTGGGACAATAAATAAGTAGTTAAAAGTCACTTTAAGGTCCCAAACCATTAGCAGAAGAGTGATGAACACAATTATCTTTACCAAAGGTATTTTCACCAACTCATCATTTTAAAATTCATTTAGCCCTGATTAGCGTTCTTTAAAATATGGACTGGGTAGCTTTGTCAGAACACAAATCCATATACATTTCAGGTTAATATTTAATTGATGCCAATTAAGATTGGATCTTGATTAATGAGAAACTACAGGAACAGCTCCTTTTTGTTATCCGCAAATAGTCACACGGCATTTAGCATGTTGCCTACACCCATGTGCACCCGAGTTTTCTCTGAAGAATAAAATGGAGAGAGTGGCCAGGTGAGTTCTCAGTGCCCTTTTAGCTCCAGCATCCTGTGGTTCTAATATTCTTCCAACACTAGTTATTTTGGGGAGTCACAATGAGCGCTGAGGATGACCACAGTGTGGTGTTGGTGGTGTTGCACTTGTCCGTTGGCCGTTTATTATGTGTTTCTCTATGCATCTTGAAAGATGCTACTGTTAACCTGGCAGGGGAAATCATAACCCCTCAAAGCAGGTCAGCTCACCTAATAGCCAGCAAGCCAATTACTGACACCAGGGTGGTGGAAGAAAGTAGGAGTTTACTTAGCGATGGACAGAGCAAAGAGTTGGGCAACCATAGCTCAATTCTCAGACTTGCCAAAGATCAAGAGTGGGGAATATCACAGATTGAAGCTGGGGTTGAGCAGGGTATGATCAGCTTGGGGCATGCCCCTAGTTGGTCCACAGTGTTTGTGGCCTTCCTTGGATAGATCAGCAATAGAAGTGGGTGTGTTCTTCTGAAGCTGCTGTGATGGCCAAGTGGCCCCAGCCCATCTGAGATCTATGGGTAGATTAGTTATTATATTGTGTGATTGCAGCTTGAAGTTCCTGAAAACATCTCAGAATGGAGTCTGGCATTAGGATGTTAGAGGTGATAATTGAATTGAATTGCAAGTCTTGCTATCTGGATTCCTGCAGGGCTGCCCTTAACCCTCGCACCACTCCTTTAATTAAATGAGTTAACCTTTAGTAACGAGATGACTTTTAATCATCGCAGCAAATATAGAGGAGCTATGAGCCAAGGTAGGGAGACTGGGACCTGAGAAAATCTGAATCAGAGGCCTTGGGGTGGGAGTTCAGTTTCACTTCAATCGAATTGTGCTCAGCCCACATCGCTGTGGTTCTTCACATCCACGATGGTGCCTCGTTCTCTCTGCTCCATTAGCTTGGCTGAGGCCAGAGAACCTGCGGCCAATTCTCCCCAGCTGGGGCAGCTGAAGCAGAGCTGCAGACAGACAGGATGATGGAAAGCCTGGGTCCATCCCCAGGACGCCTTGCCGGGCCTGCCCCACTGCACAGGGAAACGTCTAGGATCAGTGAGGCAGTATGTGGTAAAGCATGTCAGGTTTATGAGAGCAAAAGCGTTCTCAGGGAGAAATAGCTACTAACAGCCCAGTGACTAAAGCTCTAACACAATTCTCCATTTACTTCCTTCAGGGCTGAAAAAAATATATAAACAGCCCAACTTCTCTACCATCTCTCCTTATAGAAACTTGTTGGCTTTTCCCATCTGCTGTGACACTCTGATAGTACTGTAGACTACATACAGTCAAATGTATCTTCCTACCAGATTCAGCAGCTGAAGATCAACAATATTTAGAAAACAATACAACTGTACTGAACATGTACGGACTTTCTTTTCTTATCATTATCCCCTAAACAATACAGTAGATCAACTACCTTCATAGCTTCTACCTTAAATTAGGCATCATATGTAATCTAGAGATGAGTTAAAGTGCATAGCGAGATGATATAGATTATATGCAATTCTATGGCAAGGCTTGAGCAATTTGGGATTTTGGATGGAGGGGCAGGAAGGCTGTCCTGGAACCAATTCCCCGTGCATCCTGTGGGACAGCTGTATTTCCTCTCCTTTTCCTGGCACACCAGTCATAAAACACGTGTAAACTTCAAAGTGATAAGTGCCTTTTGTATGCTATTGAGTTGATCCATGGTGGGCAGACCTAGTAGCTTCAGGATAGGGCTGATCATGGGAGAAACAAGGTAGGAGTAGAAGGCTTGGGACTTCCAGGAAAGGGGAAAGGAACTGTCTGAAGGTTGAGTTCATCACCAAAGGCCCCCAATGTAACCAAACACGTATTTGTAATGAAGCGTCTGTCAAACCCCAAGAGGACTGGGTTTGGGAGCTTCCAGATAGCTGAACACACAAAGGTTTCTGGAATGTGCTGAGTCTAGAGGATCCCTGAATCTCTACACCCCTCCCACAGGTCCTGTCAATCTGACCTCCTGGGTTCTTCACCTGTTTTAGCAGCAAAAGTATCACATCCCAGGAAACCCCTCACTCTAAGCAAATGGAGATAATCCCAGTCTGTCCTGACTGTACAAGTGAAAGGGAGTGTGGTAGATCCAGGGCAAACTGGGAGAGCTGGTCACCATTCTTCAGAGTCATGGACAGCCAGCAGTGGAAATGACAAGATCATTTTTAAAAATGTACAGCAGGGGCCGGCACTGTGGCGTAGAGGGAAAAGCTGTTGTCTCCAGTGCCAGCATCCCATATGGGCACCAGTTCAAGCTAGTCCTGGCTGCTCCACTTCTGATCCAGCTCTCTGCTATGGCCTGGGAAAGCAGTGGAGGACGGCCCAAGTCCTTGGGCCTCTGTACCCATGTGCAGACTCGGAAGAAGCTCCTGACTCAGCTTCGGATCAGCGCAGCTCCAGCCATTGCAGCTAACTGGGGAGTGAACCAGCGGATGGAAGACCTCTCTCTCTCTCTCTCTCTGCCTCTCCTTCTCTCTCTCTGTAACTCTGACTTTCAAACAAATAAATAAATCTTTTTTAAAAATGTACAGCTGCTGGTGGAGAAAAGATTAAATAAACATAAGATCTGAAGCCAATAGTTTGGTGCCTGACGTGGTAGTTAAGACACCAGTTAGGAAAACTGACCCTGGACTCTGGCTCCTGACTCCACTTCCTGCTAACGCCAACCCCGGGAGGCAGCAGCTGATGATCTCAGTAATTGGAACCCTGCTGCTGTTAGGGCAGGCAGTTCCCAGGCTCTGACCACTGAATTCCAGTGATCAAGTATGTGGAAAAAACCACAGCTTCCCAGGAACCAGGGAAATGAGACAGGGTCAAATCTTCCCTGCCCCAAAGAGGACTCCATCTTCAAAGTCACCTTGCAGATCTGGTCTGATCCCATGAGGGCTAAAATAGACTCCCCACTCTTTCGAGATAAGCCCCTCCCCATTCTACAGAAACCCCACCCCAGCAGAGGGATACCCCACTTTCCGATTAAGAGACAGACAAGCCGATTGATAGTCCTGCTTGCTGATGGAGCAGCTTCCTACTTGGATCTTTCCCAAGTGTACTTTGCTTCACACACTTTGCTCTGTGCTTAACTCATGGTGGCTCTGAATTCTTTCTCTGCCAAGTTCAAGAACAGGAGCTGCAGTTTTTTCTGCATCAGAAACCGATAACATTGCCTGCCACCCATATGGGACAATTAGACTGAGATCTGGCTCCCAGCTTCAGCCAATCCCAGATCTGTCTATTGCAAGCATTCAGGGAGTAAACCAGCAAATGGGAGCTCTGTTGATGTGTGTGTGTGTGTGTGCCTTTCAAATACATAAAGATTTAAAAAAAAAAGATTTGAGCCCAAGAAATGAACTATGAGGCTAATGTAGTTGAGACGTTGACTTGGATGCAAATAAAAAAGGAGTAGCTGCAGCTGATGGAAGGGATCTGTTGCCACGGACACTGGTGGAGGTGATTGCCAAGTTTGTGGCTCCCAGTGGGTGAATGAGTGCTGATGCCTTTATCTGAAATAAAAACCAGGGCCAGGAAGTAGTTAGGGGGTGGGGGCAGGAGTTAGGTTGGACATGCGAGTTTGAAGCACTTCTGCCTTTCAGACAGTGGCTTTGCTAAGTCACTGGAGCTTAGCGAAAGCTGATTTTAAGTAGTCTGACTCCAAGCAGGGAAGTCTAGAAAGAAGATTCTCACCTGTAAGTTGTCAAGTAGTGGTTGCAGCATTTTGATTTTTACTGAGATAACTGAGGGAGGAAGTGCGGTGTGAGAATGGGGTCAATGGACTGAGCCAATATGTGAAAATACGGCAAAGGCAGGTAATCCAGGAAACAAAGCCGAAGATGTGTTGCCAGAGAGATGGGAGGAACTCAGGAGACAGGCTGTCCTGAATCCAGGGCTCAGTGGATTTCAGGACAGATGAGAAGTGGGAAGGGAACCTCAAAACCACCGTGGAATTTGCAGGTTTTAAGTCATTGTTGAAATTATTTATAACCTTAGAGAGGGAACTGAATTATGCTTTCAGATATTAGTAATGTCAATTTCTGGTGCTATGAACCATTTGGAGCATAGGCTACATTTATAAAAGGATCAAAAAATATGCTCATTTTGGTATATTCAATCCACAACTCAGGCACTCCTCTGAATGTTTTGTGGTACCCAACTGCTTTTACTCTGGAATTGTGAGAAACTTGGGCATGCTGGTGCTACACAGCTGAAGTCTTGCTTTGAACAGCACTCAAAGGTGAGGAAACATGGTTCCTACTCAACTTGTTTTGATTGTACAACACATACTTAGCTTCAAACACTACAAAGAAGTGTATGATTTTTCAAAAGGATGCAGCAAATGCTTTATCTTAAAAGATGTATTGTAGCTGGAACTGGAAAACTGTTTCAATGAAGGACCAGAGTCAATATTTTGCACTTTGGCAGCCAAGCGACAAAATGGAGGCTGCATGCGGGTACTGTTACAGAGGAGAAAAGAATTCCACAAACTCAAAAATGTCAGAGCAATCACTGAATGCAACTTTTTGTGAAAGAGGTTGCCTAATGAAAATCATGTTTTTTTAGAAGGGACAATTTAATTGATATTCAGCTAATGTTTCACTATTATTATACTGATTGCAAATATATACCTTGAAAATTCATTCTTAATCTGCAAACCACACAAATCAAGCAGCAGACCAGATTTGGCCTGTGGCCCATGATTTGTCAATTCTTACATTAATACACAAACACACTAATATATATATATGATATTTACATCAAATTTTTGCTTTGTTTTTTTTTAATTTATTTGACATGTAGAGTTATAGACAGTGAGAGAGAGAGACAGAGAGAAAGGTCTTCCTTCCGTTGGTTCATTCCCCAAATGGCCGCTACAGCTGGCGCTGCACTGATCCGAAGCCAGGAGCCAGGTGCTTCCTCCTGGTCTCCCATGCAGGTGCAGGGGACCAAGCACTTGGGCCATCCTCCACTGCTCTCCCTGGCCACAGCAGAGAGCTAGACTGGAAGAGGAGCAACCGGGACTAGAACCCGGTGCCCATATGGGATGCCGGCACCACAGGCAGAGGATTAACCAAGTGAGCCACACCAGCCCCCTACATCAAGTTTTTGCTGAGATCACTGAAGAATTTTTATCCAAGACCTCAAATTTTCCCCAAGGTGGAGATCTTTTTCTAAGTTTGATCTCATTTATTTGAAAGGCAGAATGGCAGAGAGGCAGAGGCAAAGAGATAAAGAGATCTTCCATCTGCTGGTTCACTCCTCAAATAGCCACAGTGTCCAGGGCTGATCCAGGCTGAAGTCAGAAGCCAGGAGCTGGGAACTCCGCCCAGTGTCCCACACAGTGACAGAGGCCTAAGCATTTGGGACATCTTCCATTGCCTTCCCAGTCATATTAGCGGGGAGTTGGAATGAACTGGCACTCTGATATGGAATGCCAGTAAACCAGACAGCAGCTTAACCCACTGCATCACAACACCAACACCAGAATATGTTTTTTTTTTAATGTCTGAATTAGTGGGAAGTAATTCCAATGTCCCATAACAGATAAAATATAATTGAGGTTATTTCAGAAAATTGCAAGCATTACTAGGGGAAAAATGGCTTGGAAAAATAGCACAGAATTTTTATTTTTGACATATCTGATTTTAACAGACCATTGCTTTTGCTTCAAACAAGTTATAAAATACAAGTGAAAGTTACCTGTACCAATACACAGTTGAATGTGTCAACTCTAACAAAAATAATTACAACCAGGAGATTTTGAAGACATGATTCATATGCATGATTGCCTGATAGAAACTGTCACATAAGACTGTGCTGGAGCCACACCAGCATGTGGAGACCACTGCAAGGAATTCTATAAGGGTATCTGCCCAGCACTTGTCTGTTCAGGGTTACCCTGGTAATTAATCGTCATGGCCAAAGACTATTGTTCTAAAATACATGACGAAACCCCTTGTTTTTCCCTTTGGAAGTTTTCCCTTGTCTCAAGCTCCGTGAATATACCCATATTTACTACAGTAAATGCCATGTCCTGCTATTTCCACACAAAGATCAATTCTCCTTACAGAGTCTCTCTGTCTCACCCCTGACAGCTGTTTGTTTGTTATTTGGGTCATTTCTATTCCATAAAGGGGGACTTTGACAGGTTTAACAGAAATGGAATTAGAAGTTAAGCTTATTATACTATAAAAAGTTTTGAAATTCATCCATGGTTTTTCATAATATACATTTTCCTCAAACACTTTGAAGACCTCTCATACATCCATATAACACATAATTTGTCTTCTTTAAAAACTTATTGATTTTTTTTATTTATTGAAGAACTGACACACAGAGAGAGACAGAGATCTTTTATGCTGCTTCACTCCCCAAATTCCTGCAATAGCCAGAGCTGGGCTAGGCTGAAACCAGGAACCAAAAACTCCTTTCAGGTCTGCCACATGGGTGGGAGGAGCCTAAGCATTTAAGACATCATCTGGTGCCTCCCAGGATGCATTAGGTGGAGGTTCAATTGGAAGCGGAGTAGCCAGGACTTGAACCAGGCACTCCAATACAGGAAGCAGCCCTCTCGCTATCTTGTATTCTTTTTTTTTTTTTTTTTTTTTTTTGACAGGCAGAGTGGACAGTGAGAGTGAGAGAGAGAGAGAGAGAGAGAAAGCTCTTCCTTTTACCGTTGGTTCACCCTCCAATGGCTGCCGCCAGCACACTGCGCTGATCCGATGGCAGGAGCCAGGTACTTCTCCTGGTCTCCCATGGGGTGCAGGGCCCAAGCACTTGGGCCATCCTCCACTGCACTCCCGGGCCATAGCAGAGAGCTGGCCTGGAAGAGGGGCAACCGAGACAGAATCCGGCACCCCAACCAGGACTAGAACCTGGTGTGCCGGCGCCGCAAGGCGAGGATTAGCCTAGTGAGCCGTGGCGCCGGCCGCTGTCTTGTATTCTTAAAATGTGCATAACATAGTAGTTTTTCTGTCATTCTGAGAATTATTTTTAAACTTCTTAATCATAATATTTTAAATCTTTTACTTAAACATATCCCAAGGCAAGTTAAACAGTATTTAGCATTTATTTGTTGTAGAGAAATTTGTTTGCTTCTCACTCACACACACTGAAACATCATGTTCTGAAAAGAAAACAAAGAAACAAAGGCCTCAGAAATAATTAGTTGCAATCTTCATTTTGAGTTTGTGACTTAGGTCACATGACTTAGTTATATTAAACTGATGATAGCGTGTCTTAAATCAATTCTCTTGGGTTAAGAGAGGGGAAGGATCATTGACTGGATCCTGCCCCTCGCTAGTCAGTAATCCAATGATGACCCCGTGGGGAGACAAACACAAAATCCTAAGGGAACCCACAGCCACTGTGTAAGAGAAGTTCCAGAACGAAGAAGCAGAAGGGAACTGAGATCCTGCAGGCTACGTCTGTGTGAAGCTGGGGACACCTGCTCTGCTCCAAAGCATCTCAGGCACATGTAGTCCAGGAGAGAAGGTCACTCAGACACTGGAACTTCCCTTGACCTCTCTCTTTACTTTAAAGTGTTATAAATTTTTTTGGCCGGCCCGCAGCTCACTATGCTAATCCTCCACCTGCGGCGCAGGCACCCCCGGGGTTCTAGTCCCTGTCAGGGCACCGGATTCTGTCCCGGTTGCTCTTCTTCCAGGCCAGCTCTCTGCTGTGGCCCGGGAAGGCAGTGGAGGATGGCCCAAGTGCTTGGGCCCTGCACCCGCATGGGAGACCAGGAGAAGCACCTGGCTCCTGGCTTCGGATTGGCACAGCGCCGGCCAGAGTGACCACTGGCGGGTGAACCAACGGCAAAGGAAGACCTTTCTCGCTGTCTCTCTCTCTCACTGTCTAACTCTGCCTGTCAAAAAATAAATAAATAAATAAATAAGTGTTATAAATTTTTTTTAAAATGTTTAAAAATACTTATTTTATTTATTTGAAAGGCAGGCCTACCTGGGGGCAGGGGGAGAAAGGGAGAGAGAGAGAGAGAGAGAGAGAGAGAGAGAATCTTCCATTCGCTGGCTGGTTTACTCCACAGATGACTGCAATGGCCATAGCTGGACCAGGCTGAAGCCAGGAGCTGGGAGCTTCATCTAGGTCTCCCATGTGTGTGCATGGGCCCAAGCACTTGGGGCACTTGGGCCATCTTCCACTGCTTTCCCAGAAACATTAGCAGGGACCCAGATTGGAAGTGGAACAGCCAGGACTCAAACCAGAGCCCATATGGGATGCTGGTGTTGCAAGCAGAGGCTTAACCCACTACACCACAATGCTGTCTCTAATTTATAAAAGAAGAAAATCATTTGAGAAGAAGAGACGTAGACCTCCTAACTGTTGGTTCACTCCTGAAATGCCTGCAACCACGGAGTCTTGGCTGAGCTGAAGTTGGAAACAGAGAATTCAATCCAAGTCTGTCATCTGGGTGACAGGATCCCAACTACTTGAGCCATCATCACTGTCTCCCAGGGTCTGCATTGGTTGGAAGCTGGAATCAGATCCTACCTCAGGTACTGTGAAATGGAATGTGGGCATCCTAACCAGCATCTTAACCACTGCTTGGTCCTCAAGGCTTCTCTTAAAGAGTTTCTCATAGCAGAAACTGTTGCATTGTGATGAAACACAAGTCAGAGTTTCCTCCCTCTCCTCACTTCTACAGCTATGTGCAGAGAGTGTGGGGGATGATATTCTTAAACTGTAGCTGATGTTAGAAAAAAACACTCTCTGGACATGCACTTACTGGAAATGTGTTCCACCCTCGCTGCTGAGATGTTAAATGCAACTTCCCAGAAAATAGGCTACAGTTCTCATAACATACCAGTCATCGCATTGTCCCTTAATGAGACTGTTGTCAACTATGACTTTACATGTCAAATGATTCATTTCATAGAATCTTTAACCCCACAGGCCATGTGCTGTCCTTAGAGGTAATCTAGACCAATGTCTTGTTTGGAAAACTAGTTGAGGGTCAAAGAGATAAAACAATTCATTAAAAGAAAGATTCGAGTTGAGTTCTCCAGATTTCCAGGCTGGTATTGTCTCCCATATCATTCCCATCAGATTATTTTTTTTCCTCTTGCTGTTTCACTTCATGTAGAAGAATCTTCCTTTTCCTTTTCAAGTGCTGCCACCATTACTTGCCTGTAGGGCAGTTTTATATTTTAAGGCTCATTTAGTTGATAGTGTTCAGGCAAACAAGACACATTTTCCCCCAGATGCAGTTTTCTTGATGAATTGTAGGAGTCAGATCTACCCCAAGAGGCACCTCCTGTGCTTCCCACAAAATGACTCCAGGGCCTAAATTCTTGAACCTTGCAGTTGGAGGAGAACATTCCTGGGGCCAGGCACATGTAGACATAGGAATCCAGAATCCTGTTGATGACCCCTTATTTCCAGGGCTCTCCAGAGCCCATGCACCAGAGTAGGAACACAAGTGTTAGCCTCCACTGTAAAGACTTCCACGTTGGACTAGCAGGCTCCAGACTGCTTTATGAGTAAATAAAAAATCCACCTACTGGGACTGGTGTTGTGGTGTAAAGGGTTAGGTCACAGCTTGTGCCACCTGAATCCTGTATGAGAGTCTACACTAGCTTCTGATTCAACTCCCTACTCATGCATCTGGGAAAGCAGCAAAATACGACCCAAGTACATGGGCTCCTGCCAGACCTGTGGGAGACCCAGGTGGAGTTCCAGGGTCCTGACTTCTGCCTAGTTCAGCTCAGCTATTTCAGGCATTTGGAAAGAGAACCAGTGGATGGAAGATGTCTTTTTTAATCTCTCTCTCTCTCTCTGTCTTTCTCTGAAGTGCTCTGCCTTTCAAACAAATTAATAATATTTTTTAAAAATACATATATTCGCCGGCGCGGCAGCTCACTAGGCTAATCCTCCGCCTTGCGGCACCGGCACACCGGGTTCTAATCCCGGTCGGGGCGCCGGATTCTGTCCCGGTTGCCCCTCTTCCAGGCCAGCTCTCTGCTGTGGCCTGGGAGTGCAGTGGAGGATGGCCCAGGTGCTTGGACCCTGCACCCCATGGGAGACCAGGAGAAACACCTGGCTCCTGCCTTCGGATCAGCGTGGTGCGCCAGCTGCAGCACGCCAGCCGTGGCGGCCATTGGAGGGTGAACCAACGGCAAAGGAAGACCTTTCTCTCTGTCTCTCTCTCTCACTGTCCACTCTGCCTATCAAAATATATATGTGTGTATGTGTGTATATATATATATATATATATATATATATATATATTCACCTACCAACATGACGGGGGAAGCTTTGGAACCCTTCTGTTCCTGAGAACTTCTTTGGTGACCTTTGCTACCTAGAGCGTCTGCATTTAATGCACTCTCTTTTTTAAGACTTATTCACTTATTTGAAGGAGAGAGTCACACACACACACACACACACACACACACACACAGCGAGAGAGAGAGAGAGAGAGAGAGAGAGAGAGAGATGTTCCATTGGTTAATTTCTCATATGGCCACAACAGCAGGAATTGGTGAGGCCAAAGCCAGGAGACCAGAGCTCCATTCAGGTTTCCCCCATGGACAGCAGGGGCCCACGTACTTGGGCAGCATCTACTGCTCTCCCAGACTTATAAGCAGGGAATTGGATTGGTAGCAGAGCAGCCAGGACTTGAATAGGTTCTCTGAAATGGAATTCTGGTCACAATGCAGTCCCTTGCACCCACTCGTTAGGGGTCCCTTAAAATGGGTGTGGATGAGTTAGTATTAAGCATTCATTTGTCAAATGCAAATTAATATACCTCAGTGCTGGGTCTAGGAAAGATATCTCAGCTAATAAGTACCTATACCTTGTCGTTGGCCCCCACAAACCAGGGACTTGGCACTGGATTCTTTAAACCAGTAATGAAATAATCAGCTCATAGAATTGGGCACTGGGAACCCTAATTATCACCCCCAAGCACTAGTGAAACTGCATAGTAAGCGTATGTCCCACGCAGGGTCTCACAGTACACTGATCCTGTGATATTGAAAGTAGCATAGGAAAGTGGTTGCTTTAGATTTATATGAGGTTGGTGTGGGCATGAGCATCTTAATTTATCTTCCATGTTCTTGCTTCACACAGAGATAAGAATTCTAAGCAGAGACTAGTAGCATGCACTATAGGAATGGTATGCATTTAACAGTGTGGTAATAAACATACATTCACATGTGAGTGAGGGCCACCCCACACAGAGAAACACCCATCATGAGTGGGTCCAGGAGTTGCTCATGAAAGAGTGGTACCTCTAAGTGTGGTCTGTGATGAAGAGACCTCTCCCCAGTTTTCAGCCTCTATATGAGGTACAGGTGGAATCTTAATCAGATTTTAATGAGGTGGGGTCATAGTATGCATCCTGGTCCTGGATGAGACAGGTGCATCCTGGGAAGGTGGATGTATCAAGCTGACAGTTAAAGGGATAAGAGTTGTAAGAATTCCAGCTCATCTAAGCTTCAACAAACTGCTTAGTTACTCTATATCAAGGTGACACTCAGTGGAAAGGCCTGGTGGCTGAGGAAGTACCCATAAGGAAAGAGGGTGCTGGCCGGCGCCGCGGCTCACTAGGCTAATCCTCCGCCTAGCGGCGCCGGCACACCGGGTTCTAGTCCCGGTCGGGGTGCCAGATTCTGTCCCGGTTGCCCCTCTTCCAGGCCAGCCCTCTGCTGTGGCCAGGGAGTGCAGTGGAGGATGGCCCAGGTGCTTGGACCCTGCACCCCATGGGAGACCAGGAAAAGCACCTGGCTCCTGGCTCCTGCCATCAGATCAGCGCGTTGCGCCGGCCGCAGCGCGCCGGCCGCGGCGGCCATTGGAGGGTGAACCAACAGCAAAGGAAAACCTTTCTCTCTGTCTCTCTCTCTCACTGTCCACTCTGCCTGTCAAAAAAAAAAAAAAAAAAAAAAAAAAAAAAAAAAAAAGAGGGTGCTTAGAGAGGGTGCTTAGACATCCCAAAAGGAGGTAAAAAGGGATGACGTACTATGTCCGAAGACATCGGGAAATGGTCTTCACTTACTAGATTGAAACAACTCACCAAAGTTGTCCAAGGCTCAGAGAAAACATGGAGACCCTGGACTAGCGAACAGAGCATGCAGATACTGGGACTGCACTGGCTATCACGAGGAGAGCTTGCAGAATTCAGGGACCCGTGGACCCCTTGAAATAATCAGAACATGCGGTTACTGGTTTAGTAAAGAAGAGACCTGGAAATGAATGAACCTCCAGGGAAGAGAGTGTGCAGGCATTGGAAATTGCTCTTCGTGCGTTTATTTCTTCTTTCTTCCACTTATTTGTGTTAATTCCTTCCCTTTTTTCTACATTCTTAAGAGCATTGATTTAAGTATTTTTTTCTAAGCATTTAAAGTATATATTTTTTCTGTAGGCATACTTTAGTTGATCATACCATTTTAATCTGTTGAATTTCCATTTTTCAGGTTCAAAGTGTTTTCCGGTTTTTCTTGTGACCATTCTTTGGATCATGCTTTACTTAGAAATGTGTTGCTTGGTGGTTATATATTTGGTTAGTTTTCAAGGTATCTTTCTTTTCTTGAATTGTATTTTAATTTATTATGACCAGAGATAAAATCCTGTATGATCTGAATCCCTTTTTTATTATTATTTAATAAATGTGAATTTACAAAATGCAACTTTTGCATTGTTGTGGCTCCCCCCCACAACCTCCCTCCCTCCCCGGCCCTCCCCTCTCCCACTCCCTCTCCCATCCCGCCCTTCATCGAGTTTCATTTTCAATTACCTTCATATACTGACGATCAACTTAGTATACACTAAGCAAGGATTTCAACAGGCTGCACTCATGCAACCGCACAAGGTATAGGGTATTGTTCGACTAGTAGTGTTGTTTTTAAGTTTCATAGCAAAACACATTAAGGACAGAGGTCCTACGTGGGGAGCATATGCCCAGTGACTCCCGTTGTTGATTTAACAATTGGCACTCTTATTTATGATGTCAGCAATCACCCGAGGCTCTTGCTATGAGCTGTCTAGGCTATGGAAGCCCCTTGAGTTCACCAACTCTGAACTTGTCTAGTCAAGGCCGTATCACAGTGGAGGTTCCTTCCTCCCTTCGGAGAAAGGTGCCTCCCTCCTTAATGGCCTGTTCCTTCCGCTGGGGTCTTGTTCACCAGGATCTTTCTGGCACCAGACAGGGATCTGGATCCTTTTAAATTTACTGAATTGTGTTTCAGTACACAGCTTATCCTGTGAACTCGAAAAGCGTATGTAGTGCCTCACTAGACTGAGGTGGTAGGCTTGTGATCAGATGTTCTGCCTCTCCTGAATTTATTGTCTATTTGCTTATTCATTACACAGAGCAGAGTGTGAAAACTTCCCGCAATGGTTTGCAGTTTATCTAGATACCACTTTAGAGCTGTAATTCTTTCTTCAGCTGGTTCACTCCCCAAATGTCTACCACAGTCAAGGGTAGACCAGGCCAAAGTCAGGAGCCAAGAGCGCCATCTAGGTCTTCCCCACAGAATGAAGGCACCTGCATACTTGGGCCATCATCTGCTGCCTCCTAGGGTGCAGGTTAACAGGAAGCTGGATCGGAAGTGGAATAGCTGGGACTCAAACCAGTCACTCCAACCAACATCGGATGCTGCTGTTCCAAGTGGTAAATTGACCGATGTGCCAATACGATACGTTCTGCATTTTAAAATACGATGTGTTCTGTATTTTAAAGGCACCACTCTATTTTTCCTTTGGATTATATTACTTCTGGTGAAAGTTCAGCAGTTGTTTTTATCATTATTCACCAATGTGGCCTTTTTTTCTTCATTACTTTTAAGGTCTTCTTTGTCTTTGGTTTTTATCAGTCTAAAATGATAGGTTATGAGTTTATCTTGCTTCCTAGATTGGTATGTCGATTTCTCACCAAATCTGACATTTTTTCATCCCTTATTTGTTCAATTTTTTTTTTCTGTCCCGTTTTGCTTCTACTCTCTTTCTGATACTCCAAGTACATGTATGTTACACTACAGACTATTGAGGGTACACCAATATTTTTAGCCATTTTTCTCTCTGTTTCAGTTTCCATTACCCTATCTCGAGATCCACTGGCCTTTCTTCTGTCCTAGTTAAACTAACTTAATCTTGTCAGGTAAAATTTTAAATTCAGATATTATGTTGTGCAAGGCAGAATTTTCCATTGGCTCATTTTGTAAACTGTTTATTTCTATGCAGAGCCCCATCTGTCATTTTTTATTGCCTTTTCCAACTCCTTGGGCACATTTACTATGGTTGTTTTGAAGTCCTTATGTAATTAGTCCAGCATTTCTTGGCATAGCCATTTTTATGGCTTTCTGCAAATTCTGGATGTTACGCTGCAGAGTCTAACTGATGCTGACTTCCTTGAAAGAATGATGAGCTTTATTTTATTCATTTATTAATCAGTTGTCTTGATTCTATTGCTATGTTTTTGAGCTTTGTTAGATAGGTCTGCGGCATCCCTTACTCTAGGACTTGAGTAGTCCCTCCTGGGGTCTCGGTTGGATGGCTGTGGCATTCAGTTTGTCTGGTGGCACCTCTCATGTCTCCATCTGGTAGCTGTCCTCTGGCAGGCTTCATGGAGTACCCACTTGTGTACATAGAATTTAGTATTTGACCAAAGACTCGAGGGAATATTTCCACAGAACTCTGAAACTCCTTCTCTATCTATATACCACCTTTTCTGATATCTTGTCTCTCTTACTCCAGCTACTTCAACGACCTTAAATTTTTTCTGTGTTTTCTCTATCACTATGAAATTCTGGGCTTCATTTGCCTTTGGCATGGCTTGGAAAGGAAGGTGAAGGAAGTACAAGCCATGAGGCTCTCTTCTCTCAGGGACAACAGCCATATTCTGTCCTTAGTCCAATCCTGTCACACAGCTGCTTCACATATTTTGTCCTGCTTCATTGTTGCTCGTACTGGGAAGACAGATGTTACACCCATTACTGCATCACGGCTCAAACCATCAGCACCAGAACTATTTCTAAAATAGAGAAAGTAAACTTTTATTATGTACACATTGATTGAATTGAGAAATACTATGGTGGCAGCATTCTTTTTTTTTTAAACTTTTATTTAATGAATATAAATTTCCAAAGTACAGCTTATGGATTACAATGACTTCCCCCCCATAACTTCCCTCCCACCCGCAACCCTCCCCTTTCCCACTCCCTCTCCCCTTCCATTCACATCAAGATTCATTTTCAATTCTCTTTATATACAGATGATCAGTTTAGCATACATTAAGTAAAGATTTCAACATTTTGCTCCCACACAGAAACATAAAGTGAAAAATACTGTTTGAGTACTAGTTATAGCATTAAATCTCAATGTACAGCACACTAAGCACAAAGATCCTACATGAGGAGTAAGTGCACAGTGACTCCTGTTGTTGAATTAACAAACTGACACTCTTGTTTATGGCATCAGTAATCACCCTAGGCTCTTGTCATGAGCTGCCAAGGCTATGGAAGCCCCCTGAGTTCACTGACTCTGATCATATTTAGACAAGGTCATAGTCAAAGTGGAAGTTCTCTCCTCCCTTCAGAGAAAGGTACCTCCTTCTTTGATGACCCATTCTTTCCACTGGGATCTCACTCACGGAGATCTTTCATTTAGTTTTTTTTTTTTTTTCTCCCCAGAGTGTCTTGGCTTTCTATGCCTGAAATAGTCTCATGGGCTTTTCAGCCAGATCCGCATGCCTTAAGGGCTGATTCTGAGGCCAGAGTGCTGTTTAGGACATCTGCCATTCTATGGGTCTGCTGTGTATCTCACTTCCCATGTTGGATCATTCTCTCCCTTTTTTATTCTATCAGCTAGTATTTGCAGACACTATTCTTGTTTATGTGATCCCTTTGGTTCTTAGTCCTATCATTAAGATCAATTGTGAACAGAAATTGATCACTGGGACTAGTGAGATGGCATTGGTACATGTATGGTGACAGCATTCTATAACTGAAAATGAACTCTTAGGAGTTTCAGGACTTTGCAATTCATTTCTCAACTCTGTAATTTCAGTTGAATCATTTAATCCAGCAAAACTTAAACATTCTCATTTTCTAGATTTATTTATTTGTATATTTACTTGAAAGGCAGAATGACAGAAAGAGAGGGAGAGACAGGAAAAAAGAGATCTTGCCATTGGTTCACTCTCTAGATGGACTTCTAACAGCCAGGTCTGGAACAGGTGGAAGCCAAGAGCCAAGAACTCCATTCAAGTCTGCTGCATGAGTGACAGGGACCCAAGTACTTGAACCACCATCCACTGCTTCCCAGGCGTATTATCCTGGAGCAGAGCAGCTGAGACTTGAAACTAGTGTTCTGGTACAGGATGCGAGCATTGCAAGTTATGGCTTAACCTACCACACTAAGATATCAGGCCCAAAGTCTCTCATTTCTAAATTAAGGAGTATTGGATTATATGTAAAATGTTTTTGCTTCTGTGGAACACCGATAAAATTCTTGAATTCTTCAGTTTTCAGGAAGTGAATATTTCTCTTTTATATTAGCTTTGATGATAAAAGACAAAAAAAAAAAACTGAATAGTTAATGTACTATCAAATTGTCTTTTATGGCTGGCGCCGCGGCTCACTAGGCTAATCCTCTGCCTTGCGGCACCGGCACACCAGATTCTAGTCCTGGTCGGGGTGCCGGATTCTGTCCCGGTTGCCCCTCTTCCAGGCCAGCTCTCTGCTGTGGCCAGGGAGTGCAGTGGAGGATGGTCCAAGTGCTTGGGCCCTGCACCCCATGGGTGACCAGGAGAAGCACCTGGCTCTTGCCTTCGGATCAGTGCAGTGCGCTGGCCGCAGCGCACCAGCCGTGGCGGCCATTGGAGGGTGAACCCACGGCAAAAGGAAGACCTTTCTCTCTGTCTCTCTCTCTCACTGTCCACTCTGCCTGTCAAAAAAAAAAATTGTCTTTTATATGCTGAGCTGAATATTTAGCACATTATAACTATTTAATTTTCCCAAAAGAATAAATGTAATATATCAAACAGCTCGATGAATAATTCTGTCAAGGACTATTCCTCCCAAGTGGAATGGATTGTGTTATATATTAGTTCTAGGAATAAGTTGAATAATGGTTGCTGATTTACTCATTTTGTCTTTTTCTTATAGACTGTTTTTGACTTAAATAAAATTGAGTAGTTGGTATAACTTGAGGACAGAAGAATCAAACATCTTATCTTCATTTGTTCCACAAATATGCTTTGAGAACTTATTTCAGCCAATCACTATGCTTGCTTCTGGGGCAAAATAATAAGCAAAAATAGAGCTGGTTCTTGTGGTTACAGTTTAGAGACCAGTGGAGGAGAAAGTATTTTTTGTAAAAGATTAATTTATTTGACAGGCAAAATTACAGAAAGAGAGAGAGTGTGAAAGAGGGAGAGGCAAGAGAAGAGATGGAGAAAAAGGTTTTCCTTCCTTGGTTCACACTCCAAGTGTCACAACAGCCAGAGTTGGGCCACCCAAAGCCAGGAGCCAGGTGTTTATTCCAGGTGCAGAGGCCCAAGCACTTGGGCCATCCACAGATGCCTTTTCAGACCATTAGCAGAGAGCTGGATTGGAAGTGGAGCAGCCAGGACATTAACCAGTGCCTGTATGGGATGCTGGTGCCACAGGCGGAGGCTTAACCTACTATGCCAACACCAATTCCAACAAGAAACTATTTAATAAAATAAAATAATTGTGGAAGTAAGTGGAAGGTTTCAATTCTAAGACGCTGTTCTGTAAGAAGATATACTTTTAGCTAGAAAGAGGGAAAAAGCAGCACCAAATCCAAAAAAAGAAGGTGAAAAGAAGTTGAGTAAATCTAAGGATCTTCAAGAAAGCAGTGTGAAGGAGCAATAGGAGTGAGGTGAGCCAGGTACAAAGTATAGCTAGAGTGGAATTAGTGGTCATATGGTTTGGTTTCTGTAAGCCGTGTTAAGATTTGTTTTTATCTAAAAGTAATAGGACTCATGTGACATTCGTAAGGTTACACCAAAAATTAAGCCACAAATAAGTCTCAACAGATTTTTTAAAACGTTAAAATCATTCAAAGTGTTTTCTCCAGCCACAGTAGAATGAAAAAAAAAATCAATAACAGAAGGAATACCAGAAAATTTGCAAATATGTGGAAATTTAACACTACACTGAACAGCTAGTAGGTCAAAGAGGAAATCACAAACAAATTTATAAAAAATAAACAGGTTTTAAGGAATGAAAATGATCACATACTATACCAAAACTTATAAGATACAGCAAAAACAGAGGTCAGAGGGAAATTTACAACTGTAAACATCTACATTTAAAAAGAAGAAAGAACAAGGGGGGTTCCAAGATGGCAGAATAGTGACAGGGCAGTCTGATTTAGGCTGGATGAAATTATTATAAAAAAGTGGAGAAAGTCCACTCTCTGGGTAAAGCTGCAGGGGACACTGCAGTGGGAGGTCCTACAAAAGCAGTAGAAATGGCCCAGACCTGTGCAGAAAGTGCAGACATGGAGCAAGGTGCAACAAGACAACAAAAGACCCAGCAGCTTGGATCTGGGAAGAAGGTGTCTACCCTGACCAACCAGGTGAGATCGGATTGCGTGGGCCACACCGTGATACACACCTGATAAAGCGCACGTGGCGGGGGGGGGGGGGGGCTTAGCAAACTGCATCTTTTTTGAATCCAATCTGGATCCTTCAGGACAGTGGGGCAACTGCTTACCCAGAGGAACAGAAAATAAGCAGCACATCTCCTTCTCTCCCCTTCTCCCTAAAGCAACAGTGACCTGCAGCCAGGAGTGGGAGGGCTGGCACCATTTTTGGACACAGGCAAGTAGTGGCTACAATAGCTAGTGTGCACGCACGCAGCAATTATTAGGCTCGCCCTCCACCCAGTCAGTGGGGGCAACCACAGGAGTTCAAGGGCAACCAATGGAGACAGTCTCCACCATGCCAGCTGCACCCACCTGGCAACGGGAGGGGAGGGGCAGCCATCCCTACAGAAGGGAAGTGCTGCCTGTGGGACTCTCCCACATACCCAGTACAATTGTGAAGGGACCGGGGCTGTGGCTGGCAGGTACTTTACATGCCTGTGAACCAGAGATGATACCAGAGAGAAAAACCTGCATTCCCCACTGACAATGAATCTGGTTGGGAGAATGGGACTGAATCCAGCAGGCTGGAACACACATGGACAGCAGCTCTGGGTACACCTTAGTCTCCTTGTGGACAGGATGGGCCAGCAGGGTGGAGTGGTCCCTCTTGCACTCCTTGACCCTGAGAGTCCTTGGAGCTCAGAGTAAGAAAACATTGTGACTACACTAGAGGAAGCAGGTGTAGCTGGGCTCTGGGCAACCACAGAGTGCTTCTGCACACCCTCAGAGCTCCTTGGTCGCCTAGAGCAGCTCATAGCAGAGGGAACGGTGTTCACAGGAGGGGTTGCACAGATCATAAGTGTGGTTCATACAGCAGTGTGGATGAGTGTTGAACAAACCGGGGGCTAACATTTGGGCATTCCTCAGCTTGGAGGAGAAGGGGTGGTCGCACCAACAGAGGTGACCATTCCTCTCCATCCAATTAACCAGAGAAGAGCTACCATGCCCAACTTGGGTGTTTTCCTGGATACCCACCCCATACTGGAGCACTGCCCAAAGCTCGCTGGCCACACCCACCACACACTTCTTGGTATTCACTGAAAATGTAAACATTCCACTAAGCCACAGAGGTACAGCTCAAAGGCAGAAGCCATCAGAGGAAAAAGAATACATTCTACAGATGCCTAAAAATAAATGAAGGATTTAAGAAACAAGAATAAGGAAGATACTATGACTCCCCTGCCAAAGAAACACAACAACATTTCTATATTAGAGTGTGAAAATGAAGAGATTGAGGAAATGCCAGAAATGGAATTCAAAAAGTTAACCCCATGGCTCACTTGGCTAATCCTCCACCTGCGGTGCCAGCTCCCAGGGTTCTAGTCCCATTTGGGGCGCCGGATTCTGTCTCGGCCACTCCTCTTCCAGTCTAGCTCTCTACTGTGGCCCAGGAAGGCAGTGGAGGATGGCCCAAGTGCTTGGGCCCTGCACCCGCATGGGAGACCAGGAGAAGCACCTGGCTCCTGGCTTCAGATCAGCGCGGTGTGCTGGCCACAGCGCACCGGCCATAGTGCCATTTGGGGGGTGAACCAATGGAAAGGAAGACCTTTCTCTCTGTCTTTCTCTCTATCTCTCACTGTCTAATTCTGCCTATCAAAAACAAACAAACAGAAAAAAAACAATCAGAAGCAAATCCACAAAATAAAGAAAGCCATATATGATATGAATGAAAATTGCTCTCATAAAATTGAGATTTTAAAAAGAAATCACAATGAAACACTAGTAATGAAGAAGCCAATAGATCAAATAAAAAATGCAGTAGAGAGCCTTAGAATAACTGCACTGGAAGGCAAATCTCTGGAAATTCTACTGTCAGACCAAAAACAAGAAGAAATTAGAAAACTTAAAAACAATGTTGGAGATTTATGGAATACTATCAAACAACCCAACATATAGGTCTTGGGAGTGCCTGAAGATTTGAAAAGAGAGAATGGACTAGAAGGCCTACTTAGTGAAATAATTACAGAAAAATTCCCTAATGTGGAGAAATGTCTAAGTACTGGAAGCACAGAGAACTACTAACAGATATGACCAGAAAAGATCTTCACCACATTGTAGTCAATCTCTCCACAGTAAAGCATAAAGAAATGATTCTAAAATGTGCGTGAGAGAAACACCAGGTTACTTTCAGAGGATCTCCAATTAGACTCTCAACTGACTACTCATCAGAAACCCTACTGACTAGAAGACAATGGTAAGATATACTCCAAATCTTAAGAGAAAATAACTGTCAACACACAATAGTGCAACCTGCAAAGCTCTCATTTATGAATGAAGGTGAAATAAAGACCTTCCATAACAAATAGAAATTGAAAGAATTTGTCACCACATGTCCAGCCACACAAAAGGTGCTAAAAAAATATGCTACACACAGAAACACAGAAAGAAAGCCATCATCATGAAAGAATGTAAAGACAGAAAATCCTCTGGTAAAAATACAAAACAAATCCAAAATAACCAATAGGAATACTCACGAAAAAAATGGCAGGACCAAGTAGTTACTTATCAATAGTCACTTGGAATGGAAATGGCCCCAATTGTCCAGTTAATAGATACAGATTGGCTGAATGTATTAAAAAACAAGACCCATCTATATGCTACCAACAAGAAACACACTTCACCAACAAAGATAAACAGACTGAAAGTGAAAGGATGGAAAATGATTTTTCATGCTAATGGAAAAAAAAGACAGATGTAGCCATCCTAATATCAGACAAAACAGACTTTAATGCGAAAACTGTTAAAAGAGACAAAGAAGGACACTATGCAATGATTAAGGGATCAATATAACAGGAAAACATGACTATAATAATGTATATTCACACAATTACAGGGCACCTGGCTAATTAAAAGAACTATATTAACAGATCTGAAGGGAGACATAGTAGCAGGGGACTTTAGCACTCCATTTTCATCACTGAATAGATCAACCAGACAAAAAATCAACAAAGGAACAACAGAGCTAATTGACCAAATAGATGTAACCAATATCTATAGAACTTTTCACCCCACAGATGCAGAATACACATTCTTCTCAGCAATGCATGGAATTTTCTCTAATATAGACCATATGCTAGGCCATAAAACAAGCCTCAGCAAATTCAGAAATCAAAATCATACCATGCACCTTCTCTGATCACAGTGGATTGAAGCTAGAAACTAACAGATCAACAACCTCAAGAACATATGCAAACACAGGGAGACTGAAAACATGCTCCTCACTGAACAGTGGGTCATAAAAGAAATTTAAAAATTTCTTGAAATGAATGAGGATGACAGTACAACATATCAAAATTTATGGGATACAGCAAAAGCAGTGTTAACAGGGAAGTTTATAGCTATTAATGCCCACATCAAGAACCTGGAAAGTCAGCAAATAAATGATCTGTCAATGCATCTAGTAGACCTAGAAAAAAAACAATACAAACCCCAAATTAGTAGGAGGAAAAAAATAATCAAAATTATAGAAGAAATAAACAAAATTGAAACAAAAAAATACAAAATGTCAATGAAATGAAGAGCTGCTTTTTTGAAAAAAATAAAAATAAAATTGACAGAGCATTGGCCCAACTAGCCAAAAAAAAAAAAAGAGGGAGAAGACCCATATCAACAAAATTTGAGATGAAAAAGGAAATGTAACAATAGATACCACAGAAATAAAAAGAATCATCAGTAATTACTACAAAGAACTATGTGCCAAAAAATCAGGAAACCTAGAAGAAATGGATAGATTCCTGAACATGTACAATCTACTGAAATTGAGTTATGAAGACACAGAACACCTAAACAGACCAATAACTAAGATGGGGATTGAATCAGCAATAAAGACCCTTCCAACAAAGAAAAGCCCGGGTCCCAGCAGCTTCACTGCTGAATTCTACCAGGCATTTAAAGAAGAACTAATTCCAATTCTTCTCAAGCTATTCAAAACAACTGAAAGGGAGAGAATACTCCTGCATTCATTCTATGAAGCCTGCATCACCTTAATTCCTAAGCCAGAAAATGATATGACAGAGAAAGAGAACTATAGACCAATATCACTGAAGAACATAGATGCAAAATCCTCAACAAGATATTATCCAATCAAATCCAACGATGCATCAGAAAGATCATTCACTCAGACCAAGTGGGATTTATCCCTGGTATGCAGGAACGGTTCAAAATCCAAAAATCAATAAATGAGACAAACCACATTAACAAACTGAAGACAAAAAAAAACACATATGATTATCTCAATAGATGCCAAAAAAGCATTTGACAAAGTTCAATACCCTTTTATGATGAAAATCTTAAGCAAATGGGGTTTAGATGGAACATTCTTCAATATAAATAAGACAATATATAACAGACCCACAGCCAACATTCTACTGAATGGGGAAAAACTGGAGGCATTCCCATTAAGATCCAGAACCAAACAAGGATGCCCACTCTCACCATTGCTATTTAATTGAGTTCTGGAAGTTTTAGCCAGAGCCATCAGTCAAGAAAAAGAAATCAAAGGGAATCAAAAAGGGAAGGAGGATGTCAAACTATCCCTATTTGCAGATAACATGATTCTATATAGAACTCAAAAGAACCCAAAGGAATCCAAAAGACTCCACAAAGAGATTACTGGAACTCATAAAATCAAGCTGAAGACATCACAATATCCAGCTTCAAGGCATACCACAAAGATATAGTAATTAAAACAGCTTGGTACTAGCATAAAAACCAGTACATAGATCAATGGAATAGAATAGACAGCCCAGAAATTAATCAACACACATATAGCTAACTGATTTTTGACAGAAGTGGCCTGACCATACAGTGGAGTAAGGATAGTGTCTTCAAAAAATGGTGCTGGTAAAACTGGATTTATATGTGTAGAAGAATAAAATTACATACCTACATCTCACCATATACAAAAATCAACTCAAGATGGATCAAAGAATTAAATTTAAGACCTGAGACCATGGGATTGCTGGAAGAAAACAGAAGAAACACTCTAAGTTATTGGTGTAGGGGATGACTTCTTGGACAGACCCCCAAAGCACAGGCAACAAAAGCAAAATTAATAAATGCAACTATATCAAACTCAGAAGCTTTAGCACAGCAAACGAAACAATCAATAGAGTGAAGAGACATCCAACGGAACGGGAAAAAGTATTTGCAAATCACCTATCTGACAAAGGATGAATATCCTAATATATGAGAAACTTTAAAAAACTTAACAAGAAGAAGCAGCAGTGCAGTTGAGAATAGGCAAAAGACTTCAGTGGATAGTTCTCAAAAGAAGTAACAAAAAAAAAGTCAACAAATATATTTTAAAATGTTCAGTATCACTAGCCTTAAGGAAATGAACTTTCACCTCATCCCTGTCAGAATGACAACAATCCAAAACACAGAGGATAACAAATGCTGCCCAAGATGCGGACAAAGGGGAACACTTATACACAGTTGGTGGAATGTAAATTACTGCAGCCACTGTGGAAAAACAGTGTGGATATTTCTTTTTTTTTTTTTTTTTTTTTTTTTTTTTTTTTTATTTTTTTATTTTTGACAGGCAGAGTGGACAGTGAGAGAGAGAGAGAGAAAGGTCTTCCTTTGCCGCTGGTTCACCCTCCAATGGCCGCCGCTGCAGCCGGCGCACCGCGCTGATCCTGGCAGGAGCCAGGAGCCAGGTGCTTTTCCTGGTCTCCCATGGGGTGCAGGGCCCAAGCACCTGGGCCATCCTCCACTGCACTCCCTGGCCATAGCAGAGAGCTGGCCTGGAAGAGGGGCAACCGGGACAGAATCCGGCGCCCCAACCGGGACTAGAACCCGGTGTGCCGGCGCCGCAAGGTGGAGGATTAGCCTATTGAGCCACGGCGCCGGCTCGGATATTTCTTAAAATCTAGAAATAGACTTGCCATATGATCCAGCAATCTTAACACTGTGTATACATCCAAAAGATTTGAACACATTGTATCAGAGACCTGCACCACCATGTTCCTAGGAACACTGTTCACAACAGCCAAAATTTGGAATCAACCAAGGTGCCCAGCATCAGACGAATGGATGAAGAAAATGTTGTATCTACACACATTGAAGTATTATTCAGGTGTAAAAAAGAATGAAATTCTACCATTTGTAGCAAAACAGATGCAACTAGAGGACATCACATGGAATGAAATAAGCCAGACACAGAAAGACAAATGTCTCATGTTCTCCCTTATATGTGGAAGCTAAAATGTTATAAACAAATAACAAAAAAGAAGGAAAAAGAAATGGTTGTGTGTATCAGTATTGCTGCAAATACAGTTTTACAAAACTTTGTCTTATTCCTTTGTCAATCCAATGTTTGAGAATGTTACACTGCTACAGTTTGAATGATCTGTGATTACTTTAAATTTGATTGAATATGGCTGAAATGGTTATTTTTCCATTCAGTTATTGTTTATATCCATTGTCTATGTTCCCAATAAACTATGGCCTTTTTGCTTTTTAGTTGTTAAACTTCATATCCAGTGACATATTGAACCTTAGTGTAATGTAAATTTAAAATATTTAATATATCTCAAAACTTAAAAAAAATGAAGAAAAAAGAAAGGAGGATGGGAGTGAGAGAGGGGAGTGAAGAAGGAAGGGGAAAGCAGTATGTGCTTAGAATTGTATCTACAAAGCACATTGAATCAGTTAAAAACTAATTAAAATTAAATTTAAAAAAAAAATCAGGTTCCTCCTCAGAAGTCAGCTGGCCAGACTGACTGGAATTTTGTAATGCCAATAGAAATAAATTAGCAGGAGGTTTATCAGCATGAAGTTGCTCATGAAATGACTCCTGAATCCAAATATCCTTCTTAGATTGTCAGATTTTATAATCATCCTAATGGTCTTTCCATCTGCACATGAAATCAAGAAACTGGCCACCTGGAAGAACTGTCACTTACACCAAGATGCAAAAGGTTGCTAAAAGGAGGTATTTGCGTTCATTCTACAGCCCAAGTCCCAATTTCATAGCCAAGAAAACCTGTAATTATGTGAAGAATTGAACTACTTATAGAATTAAATATACTCAGAATAAGAATCTTAAAAAAAATTGCAACAGTTCTCAAACATTTTTAAGGGAAAGAATTTTTCATTTTTAGTTTTTTTAAAGATTTATTTTTATTTATTTGAAAGACAGAGTTACAGAGAGAAGTAGGGCCAGAAAGAGAGCGAGAGAGAGAGAGAGAGGTCTTCCATCTACTGTTTCATTCCCCCAAATGACCGCAACAGGCAGAGCTGAGCTTCCTCCAGGACTTTGGCCACCTTCTACTGCTTTCCCAGGCCATAGCAGAGAGCTGGATTGGAAGAGGAGCAGCTGGGACTCCAGCCAGCGCCCATAAGGGATGCCTGCACTGCAGGCGGCGGCTTTACCTGCTGCATTGCAGCGCCAACCCCGAGAATACGTCTTAACTTATATTAAGTGGCTACCATGATCCTGATAACAAAATCAAAGACACAAAAAGACCACTACAGATGAATGACCTCTACGAATATAGGTGGTGATATTCTCAATGTAATACTAGCCAAGCAAATTCAGCAGCATATTAAAAGTATTAACACCTTGACCCAGTAGGGTTTATTTTATGAAGAAAAAGGTGGCAAAAAACACAAGAAAATCAACCTACTTAACACACACTTTTTAAATGAAGACAAAAACTCTCAATTGAAAGTATTTGATAAAATCCAAGAATCTTTTATGATAAATACACCTAACAAACAAGAAAGGGATTTCCTCATCTGGATTAGGGCATTGATGAAAAGGATACAGCCAACATCATTCTCAGTGGTAAAATCTAAAAGTCTTTCCCCTAACATCAGGAACAAGACAACCTCATTCTTGTCACTGGAGTCATTAGGCAAGAAAAACACCTAACACGCATCCATGTTGAAAACGAAAGAGCAAAACTATTCCTGTTTGCATATACGATGAGCTTATATCTAGAAAATTCTGTATATTCCACAAAGAAACAACTAGAACCAATAAATGACTTCAGCAAAGTTATGACAAGATAAGCATGTAAACCGATTACCTTTTTATAAGGTGAAGAATAAAAAGGAATTAAAGAAAATGATTACATTTACAGTAGCATTGGAGAAAATAACATATGCAGGAACAAAATGAACCAAGGAGGTGAACAATTTATACATTGAAAATTTAAAACATTGCTGAAATAAATTAAAGGAGACTTAAATAATATTAAGATATCTAGTTTTTATTTTTGGAAGACTTAATATATTAAAATCACAAGACAACAGACCTGAAGCAATCTACGAATTTAATTAAAATTCTAATGGCTTTTTTTTTCTAGGTACAAAAAACAACATTCAAAATTCTTAGAGAACTGCAAAAGGATTCATAAGTGAACATCATCTCTACAAAAATGGGAGACACATTTTTCCTGATTTAAAAATGTATCACAGGGATGTATATTTGGCCTAGCAGTTAAGGTGCCATTTAGGATCCGCAGGTCCCACATCAGAGTCTTGAGTTTGATTCCTGGTTCAGGAGCACCTGATTCCAACCTCCTATCACACAGACCTTGGCAGGCAGCAGGCGATGTCTCCAGTAGTTGAGTCAGTGCTACTCACGTGGGAGATCTGGACTGTGTTTCTAGCTCCAGCCTTTCACCCTGGGCCCAGTCCTGGCCACTGTGGGCATTTGTGGGGTAAACCAGTGGAAGAGAGTGCAGAGTGTGTTTCTCCCCCCACCCCCACTTTCTCACTCTAACTCCCCTCCCTCTCTCCTTTTCTTCTCCATTTCTGCCTCTCTCCCTCTCTCATTTTTTCTCTCTACCTCTTGAATAAATAATTTTAAGAAATATTTTGAAGGGCCTGGCACTGTGGTGTAGTAGGTTAAGCCTCCACCTGCAGTGCCGGCACCCCATATGAGCTCCAGTTTGTGTTTCGGCTGCTCCAGTTCTGATCCAGCTCTCTGCTAATGTGCCTGGGAAAGCAGTGGAAGATGTTTGGGCCTCTGCACCCATGCGAGAGACCCAGAAGAAGCTCCTGGCTTCAGATAGGCCCAGCTCCAGCTTTTGTGGCCATTTGGGGAGAGAACCACCAGATGGAAGACCTTTCTCTCTGTCTCTCCCTCTCTCTCTGTAACTCTACCTCACAAACAAATAAATAAAAATATTTTGAAAAATAAAAACTTACTATAAAGTTTTAACAGAGATCAGTGTTTTATTGTTATGATGATAGGCTTAGACACCAAGGGGACAGAATTGAGACTCCAGAAAAAAACTCATAATTCATCTATACTCCCGTGACTATAAACAAGGGCACCAAGACAGTTCAGTCGGGAAATAACAGTCTCTTCAACAAATGGTGCTGGGGCACTAGATACCCACATGCAAAGAGATGAATTTGCATCCTTACCCTATACTACATTTTAAAAGGAGCTAAAAATAGACCGATGACCCGAATGCAGAAGTTATAACTCTCAGAAGAAAATATAAGAGTATATCCTCATGAGTCTGCATTGGCCACAGATTCTTCATTTTTCCCCATTTCACAGATGAAGAAAAAGAAAGGTTTTCTAACAGGATCAGCATCAAACATGTAGTAAGTAGTAATTCAAATCCAGGCCTATTTAACACAAGAGCACACACAATGTTAGGCCAGCACAAGGTACAACTTCGAAAGGAACGCAGGGTGGGTTGATGTCATTTAATTCCTTCTCAGAAAACTAAAGAATTCCATGGAGAGAAGATGATTTTGACTTTGATTTGAATTTTTTCACATACTTCAAGAGTGTGTGTGAATTCACACTGAGACCAGAAAAGGCATACAGAAATAAAAATAAATGATGTGCACTCGTGTATGACGAGAGGAAGTATGGAAGACCAGTGACAGATGACAAGACTTCAAAGGAAATAAAGGTACTTCCTGAATTTAAACTAAGTCCATTAAATGTCAAAGAGCTGAGGATAACGTGTCTTCTACCCAGCTAGGATCACATTAATTTTTAATAAATGAAAGCAATTTTGATGGACAGAGAATATTATAAAATGGCCACAAGGGAAAATACCATCAAATAGTTTTTATTGTTTAATTACATATTGTGACAAATTGAAAGGGCGGAATTTATAGTCGCAGTTCTTTTGGGTTGGGTCACATACAAGATAAATGATATGCACCCACTTGATTTCCAGGGAACCTTGTCGCAAGTTCTCCACACTACACATCACCAAAGAAGAAATTCTCACGTTTAGAGTCACCCTTTGGGTTTAAGACAAGCTTGGCAATCAAAGCACAACTAATGACAAAAAAGAATGTAACCATGACCACTATCAGCACAAAATATCTTTTTAGTTTTATGATTAAGTTTAAAATGGAATATGAATTGAAGATGGCACTCTGTAACAGTCATTAATATATAATAAGTATATAAAATACATATGCCATTTTTAAGACATTGTTCACCACAAAGTTAATGTAGCACTTCATGCATGTGGAATGTCTATCCTGGGATTCTAAATGGACGATCTAAGCGGACATGGTCCTGTTTGAGAAGTACCAGCTTAAGTGGCCGACTTAAACACTGTTGTAGGAGGACTCTTCTGATCCAGCTCTGTACTTATGGCCTGGGAGAGCAGTGAAAGATGGCCCAAGTGCTTGGGCCCCTGTGGGAGACCTGAAAGAAGCTCCTGATTCCTAGCTTCAGATCAGCCCTGCTGTGGCTGTTGTGGCCATTTGGGGAGTGAACTAGTGGATGGAAGATCTTTCTCTCTGCCTCTCCCTCTCTTGGTCTATTACTCTCTCTCTCAAATAAATAAATAAAATTTTAAAATAAAACTATATAGGAGACTTTAAAGAAAGAGCAACCTGAGTGGAGGAGGCAGGCATTTAGCCCCACAGTTAAGATGTCTGCAACTCCTATTGAAGTGCCTGGGTTCAAATTGTGGGACCAAGGTAGAAATGAGGTTTATGCAGCTGCTGATCCCTGCATGAGTAGCCATAAGTTTGTGAAGGGCTGATGGACAATGCCACTCACCTGGAGACCTCAGATGAGACATGGCAGGACGGGTGAGTTGTAGCCAGAGTCTGTAGCCAGAGACCATTTGAGAAAGTGCAGCACTAAAACAGTGATCAAATATAGTGTCCTGATCATAATGCCAAGGACAATCATAGACAGAAAGGATTTGACAAGTGGTTCTTACACACACACTACTTTCCAGAGCATACTCTACATTTAAGATATTAGACTAAGTGCTGGAAAGAACACAAATATCATTAAACACCACTCCTGCCTTCAAATGACGGGCAATTTATTAGGGCTAAGTGGTGTTCTACAAAGATGCCAAGGAAATTCGATACGGAAAGTCTTCTCAGCAAAAATGTTTTGAGGTTATTAGTATGGGTGTGGGATTAACTCCCAACCCACAGCAAACCTAAAAATGAACTCAACATGGATGTAGAACTAAATGTAAAAATTTGTAAAATAGACAGGAAATAGTTTCATGTAAGATTAATACACATCAAAGCAGTAAAGGGAAAACTTTACTAAAACAATGTAAGATGTGATAATTCAAGAGAGGGTGAAATTAATTCCAGGAAAAAGAAGCCATGAGACTTCAGGGAGAAGCAGGATCCTAGTGGTAGAGAGAAACAGTTTATCTTTGTAGACCACGGTCAGCCATCCCAGTGAGTGAATCCCTCAGTACTAGGATGGGCAGAGATGGGGGATCTGACTCAGTGATGGGGGGATCTCCACACAGGTAGGGTACAGTGTATCTCTGCGGGGAACCCCAAGGCCTTCACAAGGATTTCAGGGGAAGTGAGCACTGGACATCCAAAGGGAGGAGAGAATACATAGGTGAGAAAACCAGGCAGGAGACTGTGCACAGTCACGTAGAAGTAGAGTATCATTCGGAAAATGCACCCATAAAAGCCGGAGACATGAGACTAGTGTCCAATGCCAGTGAAGAAAATCGGCACAAGTAAGACCGAGTCTTGGAGCCCTTCCATGGATAGAGCTTCCCAAAAGGACTCTCATCTTTGAGAAAGCTGGAAGGCTCAGCAAAGCCCCTGCTCAGAATTAAAGACAGAGGACCAAGCTAGGGACCCAGATCCACAGCCTCAGATGAAGCACCCTGAGGTGGGGGAAGCATGAATCCTGGATGGAAGACAAATGAGCTTTGACAACACAGAAACTCAGAGAATGAGGTGGAAGTCAGTGACTGTGACCGACTGTCGCTACATCCTACCAATGTGCCTACTCCTCAACCCAGATGTGTCTGTGAAAAACAGGGACAGGCAGAGGCAAATGGCATTTGTCTCAAGTTGGGTCCCTTTAGAAGCACACCTTGAGACAAAGATTTAGGTGCAAAATGTTTATTTGGAAGATGCTCCCGAGACCACCACTAGAGTAACATGGAAACAAAATAGAGGAAGAATTTCTGGGTGCATTATTGAGCAGGCTACAACTGTGAGCCTCACGAGCACCATCCCATGAAAAACTTCTGAAGTACAGTGTGCAATACGCCAAGAGGTGATCTGCCTGCAAAGTGAGAATCATGCGCCTTCGTGTGCCTCCTCCCGTGGTATTGCATGAATTCTGTACTACCTTGTACATAGGTCAAACATATTCTGCTCACTGAAGAAGATCGCAGCCAGGGAATTTTATGTTTCTTGCACCCAGAAGCCTGAGATAGGAATGGCAAGTGCTGAGGAGTCCAGGTGGTCACCAATAGTATGCACTACAGCACACGTCTCCTATTGTGCAGATCCACACATGCCCATGTTAGGTTTTTTGCTCCTGTCTTTGATCCTTCAATATAATGGTCAGTTACACTTTCTGATAACAAAAGTGCTTTACATACTTTACAATAGAAGTTTATTTTGTGCGTTCCAGTCCCTACTACTGCAGTGGATCCTCAGATCATAATTTATATTATTTCCTTCTTTTACCTTCTATCTTGTAATGTCCTTGTGTGGCTACAGTTGAAGCAACTGCCCATTTGTGATTTTCACTGGATGTGCAAGTACCCAGAAGTGCCCAGTTAGGATGTACACCTTTGTACTTTTGGCCACCCTCTTTAGATAGCAGCAACTTTAAATGCACATGCTTATAAAGGCCCAGTACCTCTACTGGAATAACTTTTTCCATTGTCTCTCTGTCTACCAGCATGAGAAGTGCAAAATGACTAACCATAGCTTTAGGCTCAGAATTCTTATTATACTTCTTGTGGAAGCATCCCCACTCAAACCTGAAACCAGGGTATCTAGTATAAGCACAAATTCTCTAAGGAATTTCTTGGTTTTTAAATTTTTATTTAATAAATTTTTTAAATTATGTGTATATATGTGTGTGTGTGTATGTGTGTGTATAATATATATATATATATGTAATTTGAAAGGCAGAGAGACGGCCGGCGCCACAGCTCACTAGGCTAATCCTCCGCCTTGCGGCGCCGGCACACTGGGTTCTAGTCCCGGTCGGGGCGCTGGATTCTGTCCCCGTTGCCCCTCTTCCAGGCCAGCTCTCTGCTGTGGCCAGGGAGTGCAGTGGAGGATGGCCCAAGTGCTTGGGCCCTGAACCCCATGGGAGACCAGGAGAAGCACCTGGCTCCTGCCATTGGATCAGCGCGGTGCGCCGGCCGCAGAGCGCGGGCCGCGGCGGCCATTGGAGGGTGAACCAACAGCAAAAAGGAAGACCTTTCTCTTTGTCTCTCTCTCACACTGTCCACTCTGCCTGTCAAAAAATAAAAATAAAAAAATTTAAAAAAGAAAGGCAGAGAGACAGAAACAGAAGTCTTCTACCCACTGTTTCACTCACTGAAATGCCTAGAATATCCAGGGCTGGGTGAGGCCAAAGTCGGGAACCCAGAACTCAATCAGCATCGCTCACATGAGCGCAAGGAATCCGATTACTTCAGTTATCACCTGCTGCCTCCTAGGGTGTGTATTAGCAGGAACCTGGAATCAGAAGTGGAGCTGCTCATCAAACTCAGGCACTCTGATATGGGATGTGAGCCTCCCAAGTAGCAATTTAACTGCTGTACCAAACATCCAACCATTTCCCTACCCCCATAAGTAATGGAGTGAGTACCACTCTAATTCCGTTCCCTGGCTTCAGAACCATATCCTCTACCTTTGGGGGCAAATTACTGTATAATGGCTGTTTGTTCAAAGTATAAACTATACCTAAAAAATAAAACCAAGGGGCTGGCACTGTGGTGTAGCAGGTAAAGCCATCGCCTACAGTAATGGCATCCCATATGGACGCCAGTTCAAATCCCAGCTGCTCTACTTCCAACCCAGCTCTCTACTGTGGCCTGGGAAAACAGTGCAGGATGGCCCAAGTCCTTGGGCCCCTGCACCTTCATGGGAGACCTGGAGGAGGCTCCTGGCTCCTGGCTTCGGATCAGCACAGCTCTGGCCATTGCAGCCAATTGGGGAGTGAACCAGCAGATGGAAGACCTCTCTCTCTCTCTCTCTCTCTCTCTCTGACTGCCAAATAAATAAAATAAATCTTTAAAAAATAGAACTAAACTCACACAGTATCATCTCTAAAGCAATATTTAGCTGCACATTAAAGAAACAAAGCCAGTGTTCCCTCAGACCAGTAATTCTGGAGGATGTGGTAAATGGTACAATGAATCCTGTGATCATCCATTCGTGAGCAGGGGTACATTCTGCCACTACCTCTGGTCCTAGCAGAGCTGCAGGCATAACTCCATTGTCTCAACATGAGCATGGACCCTTCTGGGTTCCCCCTTGAACAAGTCACCCACTCACCTACTTATTTGGTCCTCCTCTTAGGTGAAGTTAACTGGTAGGGCTTCACAAGAGACACAAATATTCATACATTTTATACTCATTCCAAAAGACTCATCCACCTGCCAGTTCCCCAGATTTTCTTACCTCCACCTGTCCAATATTGCCCCTTCCAGTCCCCAGATGAGCCAACCCATGTCCTGTCTTCCAGAGTCCTTGTACGTCCTTCCCTCAGGCTGCATTGCTGTGCACGTCAAATTAACGCCCAGGCTTGCTGCTCCAAGTCCTACCCATTGGGAGGACATGCCCTACCAGGGTCTCTCGGCACCATTCTGGTAAGGATGTGGCATGGAAGCCCACTGTTATTGGTTCACAGCAGAACATTCATTCACGAATCAGGCATGAGGGTGTTAGTTTCATGTGAGCTGATTCTAGAGAAACTTCCATGGGCCCACAGGGTTGAGCTGAGTACCAGTACAACAGAGGTCAGGGCATGGAGATTGGAGCCACCTGTTTAGGTTTTGGGAGACTAGGAGCCAGGGGCTGGAAGAGTGAGTGGATTTATGTCACAGCACAATCTACAGACACACTGTGTTCTTTAAGGCCCATCACAACATCTTCCTCATGTGGGGTCTTCTTCAGGGCTCTGGTGGCCACATACCCTGGAGGGCTAGCAGCATCCAGTGTGTGGTCAACCCCACCTCGCATGAATGGGAAACCCACAGTCAAGAAGTCAAGACGAGAGAGAGGAAAAGAGCCGATGCAGTAACTTCTGGGTTTTCATGTCTTTTAATTGAGCAGCCTCGCTGTTTTTGTGTGTGTCGTTGGACTGAAGCGGTGATTACAGTTGTCCAGGTGCTGTGGTTTCAGGGGACCACTAAGGTAGAAAACACAACGCTGCTTTAATTGCCTTAAGGGGATTGCATTTGGCAGTAATGGGCTCGCTATCAATCTGGCCTCCTTTTTCAGAAGATAAAACACCAAACTTATTAGGCCTGAAGGAATATTGATCCCTGTGAGCTGTGTGTGTGTGCATGTGTGTGTGTGCACTTTTACATAACTGTAGGCAGGTTATAAATCGAATCTACTTTCAGATTCTTAATCAACTGCCCCAAGCTTTCATATCCATATCACAATAACACCTCTACTTCCTTAGTGCTGCTTCACCAGCTCAGAAACTTCTCACCTGGGTGCACAGGCAATAGCAAAGCTATAAAGATGAACTCTCTGGGGGTAGAAATTCTTAGCGCTTCTCCAATATAGAGCCGGGATAGATGGGGTCAGTAATAAAGTGGCTGCCGCTAATGAGCTGAAGGCTCCCATCTGGGCTATATCCTAAAGTGGAGGAAGCCAGGGAGAATAAAATCACTACAATGCGATGGCCTCTTCATCAGTGTTAATGTGACATTGGGATAAACAAAAGGTGGCCTACAAAAAGGCCCAGAGGCACTAAAGCCCAGCTAATCATCAAAGATACAAAGACAATATGAAAGCACTGCTTCAGACATACAGTGCCAAATTTAACTGGAAGAAATAAATTCCTCTAAATCTATTAATCAAACAAATTCCTCTGAATCTCTTAAAAAAATTCTGCTTCCCCAAAGGAAGGTGGATGTCAGTTGGCAAGTTCACTTTCTTGGAAAATCAGACGCGCCATGTGTTCTTCCCAGTGCTGGTGGCACAGTTCTTGGTGATCCATCAATGTACTGCCAGTGCTGGGAGATTTGGCTTCTGATTCTCTGATTGCTAACGCTGTGTAGCTTTGTTATCTTCTCCCAAATCAAGGCTAAGATGGATCCAAGCAACATTGGGCTTAGATTCAAAGTGAAACAGAAAATGAATAATGTAGTGAGATATTTGTTTTTCTAGTTAAGCTGTGTTTATCAAATCTATGCTGGAGTGTATTAATCCACCTGTGGGAAACTTCAGTTAAAAAATAAGGATTTTTAGAGTTCCATTTACCACCTACTCTGAGGCAACAATTTCAGTTTGCTGGCTAATCTTCAGGGCTTATTCTATTTCAATTGAATGCACTCAAAGGATGAGACTCACAGTGGAATGGTAATGGTAGCCTGGAATTTTCTGCATTTCTTTCCTTTTATTTTTGACAAGCAGAGTTAGACAGTGAGAGAGAGAAAGAGAGACAGAGAGAAAGGTCTTCCTTCTGCTGGTTCATCCCCTAAATGGCCACAACGGCCAGCGCGCTGCGCCGATCCAAAGCCAGGAGCCAGGTGCTTCCTCCTGGTCTCCCATGCGGGTGCAGGGCCCAAGCACTGGCCATCCTCCACTGCCTTCTTGGGCCACAGCAGAGAGCTGGACTGGAAGAGGAGCAACCGGGACAGAACCAGTGCCCCAACCAGGACTAGAACCCTGGGTGCCAGCACCGCAGGCAGAGGATTAGCCTAGTGAGCTGCAGCGCCGGCCCATTTCTTTCCTTTTCAGTTCAACTAGAATAGTCTGACTTCGCTCTCCAATGTGATGTAATGAAATATTAACACCTGCTGCAACGGATTGACCCCCTCAAAGTGGAGTGCTCTGGGCAGTTGTTAATTCAAAGGAAATGGTTATTGTCAGAGCAGAAACCAAAGTTCCTTTGTGAATCCCCCTCCAGGCCTGTCATCTTCCATGCCAACTGTTCTTGGGATAGAACAAATGCACAGACCATTAGAAGAGGGAAAAAGAATACTAATCTAATAAAAATCCCATGTTTGTGGGAACTGTCATGCCTACAGAGAAGGGCACTCACTTCAGCACCTCTGAGATTAATATTTAAATTCAATATTGTGCCATGATAACAGTATTTTTTCTGTTCATAACAATGAGACATAGATGAAGCATACTTTTATAATTGAGCTGGAAGCATGTTAATGACTTTAAGAAGCAGGAAATAACAAGTTAACAAGTTAGTAAGACACTTTCAAAACTTGTGTTTAAATGACATGACACAATGATTGCATTTTTCCTTGAGGAAGCAGTCATTGAATGAGTCATACCATGCCACCTTGATATGGAAATATTTCCTTCCACTCAAGGTTACAACAAAGCAAACACATCTGTGGAAAGCAGAGACAATGAAATGTGCAGTGTTCTAAAGTAAATTGCGTAGTCTTCGGATTTAGCTCAGTCAAGACAGCATCAGATAAAAAAGAACAATGCATATGAGTAAGGGAGGGGGCAAGAGACTGAACTCAGTGCCAGTCTAATGTCCCAGCCTCATAAATATTTATCATGCTGTCTCCAAATAAAATTGCTTTTTTAAAGATTTATTTTATTTATTTGAAAGAGTTACAGAGAGAAGTAGAGACAGAGAGAGAGCGAGAGAGAGAGAGAGCTCTCCCATCTGCTGGTTCTCTCCCCAAATGGCTACAAGGGCCCAGGGTGGACCAGGCTGAAGCCAGGAGCCAGGGGCTTCTTCTAGGTCTCTCACATGGTACAGGGGCTCAGGGACTAGGGCCATCTTCCACTGCTTTCTCAGGTGCATTAGCAGGGAGCCAGATCAGAAGTGGAGCAGCTAGAACTTGAATTGGTGCCCATATGGGATTCCAGAACTTCAGGCCAAGGCTTTAACCTGCTGTGCCACAGCACTGCCCGCCCCCCCCCCCAAAAAAAAAAGTTTTTAAAGAATCATCTGTACTGCTGTTTGGCCAGAACCTTCTTGAGGGAATATATCTGGTGACTAGAGACCATGGCGATCACCCCAATCATTTTGAAAGAAAGGATTCTATAGTAGTACGGGTCTGGTCTTTCAAGCCCCAACTCCATTGCCATGCTAAAGGCCTTGATTCCATAAACACTACCCTTCTCCTTTCACACTTCACCTGCTAGGTAGAGCAACAGAAATCATATGGTTATAATGTGTTCACATCTAAAGAGGAACATGAAGATTCTAGGTGTTCTGTAGAATTCTGTTATAAACTATAGGAAAAGGAAAAGAAAGGGACAAGAATTTGGCATAGTGCACATCAGGATAACCACACCCCGTGTCAGAGTGTCTGTATTCAAATCTTGGATCAGTTCTTCCTGTTTCAGCTTCCTGCAAATGCACACCTTGGGAGGCAGCAGGGACAGCTCAAGTATTTGGGTCCCTGCCACCAACGTGGGAATTCCCAACTCCACCCTGACCCAGCCACTGGCCTCATGGCCATTTGGAGAGTGAAGCAGCAGGTGGAAGTTCTGCCAGTGTGCCCGCCTCTCCCCTTCTCTCTCTGCCACTGAACTAAAGAAAATTAACATTTTCTTAATTTTAAAAGAAAAAGAATTCTTAGAATCAGATGCACCTGCTTCTTTTTTTAGAAAGATTTATTTATTTATTTAAAAATCAGAAATACCGAGAGAGAAGGGGAGAGAGAGAGAGAGAAACCTCCTGCCTGCTGGTTCACTCCCCAAATGACCACAATGGCCAGGGCTGGGCCAGGCCGAAGTCAGGAGCCAGGAACTTCCTCCAGGTCTTCTACATCGGTACAGGGATTCAAGTATTTGGGCCGTGCATTAATAGGGAGCTGGATTGGAAGTGGAGCAGCCGGGACTCGAACCAACGCCCATATGAGATGCCTGCATTGCAGATAGAGGCTTAACCTTCTATGCCACAGTGCCAGCCCTACACCTGCTTCTTGAAACCTAGACTCTTACAAGGTCACAATTAAAGAGTCAGCCAAGGAGAGAGAGGTCCCATCTGAAAGTTTGAGTGGCTCCTGTTGGCAAGCTCAGTTCTTCCTAAGCTGTGAAACAGTGAGGGCCTCTCCCCAAGTCTTGGCCAGAAGCCACCTCTGCTCCTTGACATGAGGCCTGCAAGCACAGAAGCCATGCCAGCCATAAAGAGCATTGGCAAGCAAACAGAAATCACTATCCTGTTTATCAGAGAAGTTGCAACCTGTTACCTCAGCTGTATTCTGTGGGTGAGAAGCAAAGCAAGCCACAGGTGCCATCCAGGCTCCAGGCATTCCCCAAGAATGAAGATCAGCTGGTGGGAACCATCTCTGAATTTCCCTGCACCAATGGTTTCTTCTCACATCGGATCCCTGTGAATGTAAAGTCCTCTGACTCACGGTAAGCATTTGGTACAGATTAGTTCGTATCTGTTGTCAGGACATTGTCTCTTCCTCAGTTGTCCCTGGAATTCCGTGAGTTCTGCTTTCGAGATTGCTCTGGTCAATTGTTGAGACTCCTATCGTAGAGAGAACGTTTTCCTTGCTGCTTACCCAGCAGACTAACCGGAAAGGGGGCTCCTTGGTGGAGGTGAGACACTGGACAGAGCACAGAAAGAGACAAAACCAACAGAGAGCTTTGGGTATTTTAGGCTCATCCCATCATGCACTGGAAGGTAGAGGTTGTTAGGCAGAATACAAGAAAAATAAAGGAAAAAATTTAGAATTGTATCTGGATTTGTATGTAAATTCACTGCTTCACAACCATGTGTTCTTTGAAAAATTCCTGCTTCACCTCTCCAAGTCTCAATACCCTTATCTGTAGAGAGACAGGGTTACAGGGGAACTAACTGAAGGAAGCAGGGGATCTTGGAGGTATCCTGCAGCTGAGGGTGATGGCCACAGGTGCCTGTCGTGAAAGTGCATGAAGACCAACCAAATGAGAACAAAGGCTGTTGACCCAGGACTTGCTGTAGCAAAGAAACCAGACACCACCACCTGTCTGGCAGAGCCTTGAAGGCAGGCAGAGAAATGGGAAAGCATTGAGAAAAGAGAAGACTTCAGACTGGGTCCATGGAGCCTGGTCGTGTAGGGAAATGGCAGATGCACCAACTAAGACCAGGACATCGTATGTTACTGTTTAGGGGAGCTGTCTGGCTTTCCCTGTGTGGTCCAAAGTTGGAAGCAGGTGTAAACACCAGCGAAGCTCTATGTTAATACTCAGATTCTGACCATGTGAAACTGATTTTTACGGGAGTTACTATTCAACTACCTGAATTGTCATAGAGAGAACAGGCTGGCTACCTGGGCTGGTGATTACAGAGAGAAGGTTCCTGCACAACGGAGGTCAGATTGCCATTCATATTTGGGGTCTGGATGTTGTCCAGTCTCTTCCTGTGAAAATCCTAAATATCTTTTAATCATACACTTTCAATGGGCAAACACTATGTTTCAAGGATTAGAGCACATTTTTTTAAAAAAGTTTATTTATTTGAAAGACAGAGTTACAGAGAGAGGTGGAGACATGAGAGAGAGAGAGAGAGAGAGAGAGAGAGAGAGAGAGAGGAGGGGGGTGAGGGTCTTCCATCCACTCGTTCACACCCCAAATGGCCGCAATGGCCAGATACAGCTTGTTTTTTTTTTTAATCCAAGGGGAGTAAAAGATCTGCCAGTATTCCAATTCATCTGCTTCCTGCAGCACCCAATCCAGAGCCAATTCTCACTTTTTTTTTTTTTTTTTTTTTGACAGGCAGAGTGGACAGTGAGAGAGAGAGAGACAGAGAGAAAGGTCTTCCTTTTGTTGTTGGTTCACCCTCCAATGGCCGCCACGTCTGGCGCATTACGCTGATCCGAAGGCAAGAGCCAGGTGCTTCTCCTGGTCTCCCATGCGGGTGCAGGGCCCAAGCACTTGGGCCATCCTCCACTGCACTCCCGGGCCACAGCAGAGGGCTGGCCTGGAAGAGGGGCAACCGGGACAGAATCTGGTGCCCCGACTGGGACTAGAACCTGGTGTGCCGGCGCCTCAAGGCGGAGGATTAGCCTAGTGAGCCACGGCGCCAGCCTCAACTCTCGCTTCTTAACGCCTTCCCCCAGTGACAGCACAGCACACCCATCAGTGCCCTTGCTTTGGCCAAGAGGCGTCTGGTTCGTGCGCTGTCTTGCTGCAGCAAGTCAGGAAACTGAAATGTTGACTACTCTTCTCTTCTGGCCACCTTTGAACACCAGGCTTTCTTCCTTTTTCAGTTTTTCTCCTCTAGGAATACTGAGTGTGCCCACATCCTTCTTGCATTGTGTTACTAGAAATAGTTCCCTTGTGTGAGGTCAGAGCCTCACAGAGCCAAGCAGCAGTTTCTCCTTGCCTGTTATTGTCAGAGAAGCTCCACACTCACAGGTAGCAAGCATCAAGGCAGGCAGAGGAAGATTACTGTCCGCCCACAAACAGATTCTTATTTAAGGCTCCATTAAGCCCTTCAATGTGTGTATATACTCTTACATGTGTGTATAAGTATGTATGTGCATGTGTGTGGATATACATGCATTTACACATGTTTATGGGGGCAGGTGTTGTGTCATAGCAAGTGAAGCTATCACTTGGCACACCCATATCTCATACTGGAGTGCCTGGAATGGAGTCACCTTCGGATCCAGCTTCCTGCCATTGTGAACATGGGAGGCAACAGTTGATACCACCAGTCCTTGAGTCCCTGCATCTCCTATGGGAGACTCAGATGCAATTCCTAACACCTGGCTTTGGCCTGGATCAGTCCTGGGATTGTTGCAGGCATTTGGGGAGTAGGCCAGTAAATGGAAGAGTCATATCTCTCCTTTTCTCTCTGTCTCTGTCTCTCTCTCTCTCTCTCTCTCTCTCTGCTGTTATGCCTTTCAAATAAATTAATATACAAACAAAAAGTATATATGTATATGCGTGTGTGTGTGTGTGTGTAAAACTGTACTTTAGAATTGGCTAGGAGCCCATTTTAACTTTCTTGAAACAGCACTCATATGGAAATGGCCCAATGTAAGGAAATTGAGAATCAATACTGAATAATTTAAGTCAGTTAATAACTTTATTATGTTAGCAGTAGCACATCCATTTCAATTATTGATCTAGCCTCCATAACAAGACTGGAAAAAGCTTCTTGTATTGGCATAAGCCACGTGGGAGAGAGGCCAATGCACGGACTGGAAGAGACTCTTCACACCAGCATGGCCCCTCCATCTGTGGGATGGAGAATTTCCCATCTTGGAACCCTTGGGGCCTCGGGAGATCTTCACACTCAAGGTCTCAGCAGGGTGTCTCCCAGGTAGACAGCAGCCTGTGGACACTGGGCTTCATATTTTCAGTGATGGCCAGGTTATCCATGCCGACAGAGGCCACCTAAAGGGCATCTTGTGACAAGCAGGTGCAGACACTGAGTGTGTGAAACTCACTCACATTCCATCCTTTCCATACCCCAGACCAAGACAGAGTCCTCCTCAGGGGTCTACAGAGCACAGCCCCACACATCGCCTAGACCCAGCCCCGCTCTAGGCCCCAGATTTCCACAAGAGTGCAGAACCTAAGGAGAAGCTGATTCCAGCAGTAAGAGGGAGACAGCTGAACACTAGTGTGTGTTTCATCTTGAAGCCTAGGAGAAAGGAGACTCAAAATCTAGCCAGAGCTCCATGCCTTGCGTGGAGGAGCAGGCACATAACAAACCAATCCTCCCACCTGTAAGAGACACAGAGACTGAGCAGAATATAAAGCCCAACTGCCTGAGAACCCCAGGAGACTGCTCAAGAGCAGACAGAGGACGGACAGGAATTCAAATTAGAACACATGAGGCCGGCGCTGTGGCGTAGTGGGCTAAGCATCTGTCTGCAGCGCTGGCATCCCACATGGGTGCCAGTTCAAGTCCCAGCTGCTCCTCTTCTGATCCATTTCTCACTGATGGCCTGGGAAAGCAGTGGAAGATGGCCCGAGTGCTTGGGCCCCTGCACCCGCATGGGAGACCCAGAAGAAGCTCCTGGATCCTGGCACAGCTCCAACCGTTGTGGCCAATTTGGGAGTGAACCATCAGATGGAAGACCTCTCTCTCTTTCTCTTTCTCTTTCTCTTTCTCTTTCTCTTTCTCTTTCTCTTTCTCTCTCTCTCTGTGTAACTCTGACTTTCAAATAAATCAATAAATCTTAAAAACACACACATGCACACAAGAAATAAAGAAAAAAGAAATGTCTGTATATTGGTATTGCTGCAAGTATAGTTTTGTAAAACTTTGTTTTACACCTTTGTCAAACAAATAATCGAGAATGTTATACTAGAGTTTGGTCTGTGATTACTTTAACATTTGACTGTATATGAATGAAATGGTTATTTTTCTATTCAATTATTGTCTATAGCCATTTTCTATATTTCCACAAAAGTAGCTTCTTTTTGCTTTTTACTTCTTAAATTTCTAGTCAGTGAAGTATTAAGCCTTTTCACCTTAATATAAGTTTAAAATATGCTATCTCAAAAACTAAAACAAAAAGAAGAAAAAGGGAGAAGGAAGGAGTGTGGCAGGGAGAGATGGAGAAGGAGGAGTGTCTGCGCTACGCCACAGCGCCGGCCTCATGTGTTCTAATTTGAATTCCTGTCCGTCCTCTGTCTGCACTTGAGCAGTCTCCTGGGGTTCTCAGGTAGTTGGGCTTTATATTCTGCTCAGTCTCTGTGGCTCTTACAGGTGGGAGGATTGGTTTGTGCCTGCTCCTCCATGCAAGGCATAGGGCTCTGGCTAGATTTTGAGTCTCCTTTCTCCTAGGCTTCAAGATGAAACATACACTAGCAGAGAGCTGGATCAAAAGTGGAGCAGCCAGTTCTCGAACCGGCTGCCCATACGGGATGCCAGCGCTTCAAGCCAGGGCATTAACTTGTTGCGCCACAGTGCCGGCCCCTTTTTTTGTGTGTTTTTAAAATTTTAGTTCCACATATAAGGGAGGACATGCAACATTTGTCTTCCTGGGTCTGGCTTATTTCACTCCATGTGAGGTTCTCCAGTTGTGTCCATTTTGCTGGAAATGGTAGAATTTCATTCTTTTTTATAACTGAATAATATTTCCTTGTGTATAGATACCACACTTTCTTTATCCATCCATCTGATGCTGGACACCTGGATTGATTCCAAATTTTGGCTATTATGAACTATGCTCTATAAACATGGTGTGCAGGTATCTCTCTGATTCATTGTGTTCATGTATTTTGGGAATATACCCAGTAGTGGGTTTGCTGGATCATATTGCAAGTTTTTTAAGAAATCTCTACACTGTTTTTCATGGTGGCTGCACTAATTTACATTCCTACCAGCAATATATAAGTGTTCCCCTTTGTCCACATCCTCGCCAGCATTTGCTACTCTGTGTTTCAGATTTTAGCCCTTCTGACAGGGATGAGGTGATTCTCATTGTGGTTTGATTTGCATTTCCCTGATGGCTAGTGATGTTCAGCATTTTTAAAATATATTTGTTGGCTATTTGTATTACTTCTTTGGGGATATGTCTGTTGAAGTCCTTTGCCTATTTCACAACTGGACTGGTGGTTTTATGTTGTTGAGTTTTTAAGTTGCTGTTATATTCAGGGTATTAATCCTTTGTCAGATAGCTGATCAGCAAGTATTTTTTTCCAATTCTGTTGGATGTAACTTCACTCTCTTGATCCTGTCCTTTGCTATGCAAAGCCTCTGAGTTGGATATATTCCCATTTGTTTGGTCTTGCTTTTGTTACCTGTACTTTGGGGGTCTTGTACAAGAAGTTGTTTATGAGTGTTCCCCCTACGTTTTCTTCCTGCAACTTCCTAATATCAGGTCTTAAATTTAGGTCTTTGATCCATCATCTTGAATCGATTTTTATAAATGGTGAGAGGTATGGATCTAATGCATTCTTCTACATATATACATCCAGTTTTACCAAACCACTTGCTGAAGAGATTATCCTTCCTCCACTTTATGGTCTGACCACTTGTGTAAAAATTAATTGGATGTATATTTTTGGATTAATTTCTTGGCATTGATGTATTGGTTTTTACCCCAGTACCAAGCTGTTTTAATTACTATAACTTTGTAGTATGCTTTGAAGTCAGGTATTGTGATACCTCCAGCGTGTTTTATCTTGCCCAGGATCCCTTTGACTATTCAGGGTCTTTTGTGATTCCATGTGGATTTTAGGATTGTTTTTTGCAACTCTGTAAAGAATGCCATTGGAATTTTGGTAGAGATTGCATCGAATCTGTAGATTGTTTTTAGGAATTATAGACATTTTAATGATATTGGCTCTTCCAATCCATGAGCAAAGAATCTCTTTCCATTTTTTGTGTGTTTGATGATTTTTTATCAATGTTAGATAATATTCATTGTAGAGATTTTTCACTTCTTTGGTTAAATTTATTCCTAAATATTTGATTTCTCTTTCTGTGAGTTCATCATTAGCATACAAAAAAGTCTTTCTTTCATATGTTTATTTTGTGACCTGCAACTTTACTGACTTGGTTTATCAATTCTAACAGCCTTTTTGGTGGCATGTTTACATTTTTCCATGTACAACATCATGTCATATGCAGACATGGATAATTTGACTGGATCTCGGCTACTCTGCTTCTGATCCAGCTTCCTGCCAATGTGCCTGGGAAGGCAGCAGTTGATGACTCAAGTACCTGGGCCCCTGCCACCCACGTGAGAGACCGAGATGGAATTCCTGTCCCCCGGCTTTGACCTGCCTGCCCCAGCCTAGCTCTTGCAGCCATGTAGGGTGGGAGATGAAACAGTGAACAGATCTCTCTCCCCTCCACTTCCATCTCTCCCTCTCTGTCATTCTGCCTTTCAAATTAGTAAACAAAATAACTCTTTAAAATAAAGATATGAAGAAGTTTAGTTTTCAGCAAAACTTATGAGACACGCAGAAAGGAAGGAAGTAGGGTCTGCACACAGATCAGTCACTGAGAACTGTGGTAGAGGACGCTTACGGAGCAGACTGGTGACAAACATTTTAAACCAACTATTTCAAATATGGCCAAAAAGAAAATGCTATCTAAAGAATTAAAGAAAAGTGTGAGAATGGTGTCATCAAATAAAAAATAACAACAAAGAAATATAAATTATTTTTAGAAGAATCAAATAAAACTAAAGCAAATATTAGAAAAGCAACCAGAAATATGTCTTAAGATGACCAACTATTACATATGTAAAATTGGCCTAATATTTTAAATCAATCATTGTAATTCACCATATTAAGATATTATTGGGAAAAAATCATATTATCAATTCAGTAGAAAGAGAAAATTGCTTGACAAAAAAATGATGCTTCCCTAATAAAAATTCTCATCAACCTAAAGTGAAAAACATTTATAATTCAATAACGGACATTTATAAAATAACTACTTATAATATAGCTAATGGCACATATTAGCACTGAACACTCTCTCTACTTGAGTGGGAGTGAGGTAAGGAGGTCCGCCCCAGCACCTCTCTGAAGCCGTCTTGGTAAGCAGGCTTCTTAGCAAGAGCGCTGTGTGCACTTCAGGCAGGAGGAAGCTTTATTTGCAGGCCTGTCCGTGTTTATTATCTGCACTCCTGGCTTCCATCCCTTGATATCAACAGCAATCAACCCCTAAGTTGTGATAACAAAAAGGGGGGAGGGGCATTGTCAATATCCTTCAGGGAGAAAAGCTACTTGCCATCCAACTGACAATCACTACAATAATACAAAAAATAAAATGCATTAAAATCTGAAAGTAAGAAGTCAAATTGTCTCCATTTGGCAAATGACGTGTTTGTTTCCAAGGAAAACACTTGAGGATTTATACAAAAATGACTAGTGAATTTAGCAAGGTCTCTCAATATAAGGCTAATGTGAAAAATCAATTGCATCTATTAAATATCAAGAGTAAACAATTAGACATTGAAATTAGGCTAACAACACTTACAATATAACAAAAATATGCAATAATCATTAGGAATAGATCTAGCAAAAGATGTACCAGTTCATTCCATGCATTACTGCTGAGTTCTGCATGGAGATTATGACTGACGGAAATTAAAGACCAAACTACATGGAGGAATATGCCATGTTCACTGATTAGAATGGAGCAAGCTGGTCGTCACTCAATGTGACAAGCTGTATTTGTATAAGGACACTCCCATTACACATTCCTGGAGAAGTATCCTGGGATTGGATATTCAATTGTAGATGAAATGCTTAGGATGGTGTCTGGGAAACAGTGGACATGCAAAAAGAAAAATCTAGGTGTCGTGTAATTATATTTTTCTCTGTTCTTAAATGCATCTGTTTCTTCCAGTCTTGGCTTTCCCATTTAAAACAACGGGGGGCAGGTGCTGTGTCTCAGTGGGTTAAAGCCCTGGCCTGAAGCGTTGGCATACCATATGGGTGCCGGTTCTAGTCCCGGCAGCTCCTCTTCCGATCCAGCTCTCTGCTATGGCCTGGGAAAGCAGTAGATGGCCCTTGGGCCCCTGTACCCATGCAGGAGACCCGGAAGAGGCTCCTGGCTCCTGGCTTCGGGTCGGCGCAGCTCCGGCCGTTGTGGCCAATTGGGGAGTGAACCAGAGGATGGAAGACCTCTCTCTCTGTCTCCACCTCTCTCTATAACTCTTTCAAATAAATAAAATTAATGTTTTAAAAAATAAATAAGTAAAACAATGGAACGTCCACCTCACTGGGCTGATTGTATCTAAACAGACGAGCTCTTCCCCCCGCTTCTGCACCAGCTTGTGGTGTCAAGTGCTACAGCAGGTCAGGCAAAGCAGCTGTCATGGTTCGGAAACTGAGTGTCCTCCAAAGGCCCATGTTTTAAAGGTACAGTCCCCAGGGTGGGGCTATTAGCAGGTGGTGGGACTTTCAGAAGGTAGAGCCTAGTGACAGGTCATTCAGCCCATGCCATTAGAAGGTAGTTCTTTTGAGGCTTATAATAAAAACCTGAGTTTGACTCCATCCTCTCTGGTCCTGGATCAACATGTGATCCTTCCTCCCTACTTACTCCACCATAGGGCTTTTGCCAGAGCCTGTGTCATGCTGTTTGTGAGTTCAGCTTCCAAACCTGTGAGCTAGATGTGCCTCTTTCCCTCACAAACAGCTTGTCTCAGGGATTTCCTTGTAGCAATGAAGAGCCGATGAATACAGCAGCTCATTAATTTCCATGATGGAGTAAATGAGTTGTTCTGACTTTCTTCACAGGTGGCAATGAGTAGCATAAAGGAATCTCATACTCCAATCACTTTTCTTGGATACTAACCTCTTTCAAAGAAAAAAGAAATGAATTCAAAATGTGGTTCTCTTGGACCAGAAGGAATATAAAGTTTACAAAACAAAGCAAAAGGCTTAAAACCACTTTTACATTGTAATAGTATAACCGAAAAATACGGTTGTGCACATAACTAAACTAGGCAATAAAGATGATGTATACAAATAAGACAACCATAGGTATGAACCTATGGCCCACAAATCTGTCTTTCTAGCTTTCTCAAGCAAGATCCAAGTTTGACAAGACATTCTTCACCATCTCTTTATAGAGAGTACTGTTGGTGGGATGTGACCTTATAATACCCAATTTCACTTCCTATTGATTGATTTCCTACATGTGCTACAGAAAGAATGATGTGAGCCAAGGTTTAAAATGGAAAAGTTAAGAGAAATGACACTGTTTTAATGAAATAAGTGGAAACTTGGAAAGTAATCAAGAATTTAGTCTTGCTCAGCCCTTGTGAGGACCCTCTCTTGACCTGCTGAAGGAAATCAAGAAGGAGCAAGCTGTGATGGGCCATTTCTCCTGCAAGGAGGCAGTTGAGCCATTATGCAATGATAAATCAAGGGAACAGTCTTTTTCCCACAATGTGATTAGTAACTCCAGGGTCAGAGGCAGCAGCCAGAAGAGAATCTGATGACGTAAGCTTATAACCTCCGTGGCCTAATCGAGTCTGCTACTAAGGTAGCTTGCATGCTGTCATTTTTATTCTACCAGCAACCAAGCAGCAGGGGCAAAGGGGGAACAAAACAAACCCAGGACAACCATGTTTCACCACAAAGTAAGTTGCCTGGTTTGGTAGCAAATGAATAACAGCATTACTGTGAGCTGCTAATGAAATCCACTTCTCTTAGCATCTAATCAAAATGCACAGCGAGAGGCAACATGGAATGAGTATCGTAGCTAAAGCATTAATTATTCTGGTGATAAAACTGTCTCAACCATGGACCTCAAGCAGATACATCTTTTTTGTGGCCAGAAATGCTGAAAGCATCATATTTGCCCTTTGATGTCTGAACATTGCAGATTACGAAGGAAGTGGGGCAAAGAAACAATCCATTCCCCAACAGAGCCTGGTGGGCACCACGAGAATTAGAGAGGGCACAGCATGTGGATTGATGGCACTTGTCCTTCAAATTTGGACAAAAACAGCACTTAGATTCCAAAAGTCATGAGAATAGGAACTAAGTCAAATTAAAGAGATTGACAGCATCAGCCCCCTTTAATTAATAATAAGTAGATTGCAGTTATTCTATTGTCCCCAGATTTATCTGACAGAACACCAATATTTGTTAAAATTAGAGCAACCTTGTAACTACTCATCCATTATCTTGCTTTTTCTAAATATAGATGCGTTACTGGCAAGCGTGAACATGAATTGTCCCAGGCAGCATCATCATCATCAGAAAAACAGCTCTATACCCTTAGTACTCACAGCTCTGGGCATCGTGATCTGGAAAGAAATCCAATGTAATTTGCCTGCCATATGTTCTAGTTTCTGCTTGCTTTCATATGGCAACTGTACATGGCCTTCAACTGTCATTTTATGAACAACCTGGCTGTGTAATTTAAGGCTAGTAAGTAATAGTAGGAGCTTAAGTCCTGGTGGAGGAAAGCCTAGTTTAATATGAAGGTCAGGTAGAACAGTGATAATCTCTAAGTCTGTGCCACGTGCTAGGCAGTTTATACTAAACACCTGACATGCATTACATCATCGACTCTATATTAATCCCATTAGGAAGAAATACTGGGGTGTTTGTTTTATGGATAAAGAAACTTAATACCTAAAGAAATTCACAACGTGACCCAGGGCACACTGCTAGCAAGTTAAGGAATGGAGTGAATGAACACTGCTCATACTAGCTCAGAGTTCATTTTACCTCTGCTCCCTTGGCAAAGAAATAACAGCCGAGACAAGCCTAACAGTCAGATGCTCCAAATCACTTAATTCTCATATTGCGATGAGAAAAATATTAATCATTTATTATAATTATGATATAAATTATATATAATATATACAATATACATATATGTATATATGAATATATACATATAATATACATATATTTGTATATAATGTAAAATTATATATATTATATTGTAAAATTATATATAAATATAATCAATATATCATCACTATTATTACTATTTACATTTGACTGAGCAGAAGAAAGAGAGGCTCTGAGGTCATATAACCATTTAGTGTTGGAATCAGGATTTTAAAAGTTTATTGGCTGGCCGGCGCCGCGGCTCACGAGGCTAATCCTCTGCCTTGCAGCGCCGGCACACCGGGTTCTAGTCCCAGTCGGGGCGCCGGATTCTGTCCCGGTTGCCCCTCTTCCAGGCCAGCTCTCTGCTGTGGCCCGGGAAGGCAGTGGAGGATGGCCCAAGTGCTTGGGCCCTGCACCCCATGGGAGACCAGGAGAAGCACCTGGCTCCTGCCATCGGATCAGCGCGGTGCGCCGGCCACAGCGCGCCGGCCGTGGCAGCCATTGGAGGGTGAACCAACGGCAAAGGAAGACCTTTCTCTCTGTCTCTCTCTCTCACTGTCCACTCTGCCTGTCAAAAAAAAAAAAAAAAAAAAAGCTTATTAAAAAAAAAAGAAGTCTATTGGCTCAGAATGGGAATAGGAAAGGGAGGAGGAAAAAGGGTGGAAGTGTGAGTGAGTGGGAGAGGGGGGTGGAAGTATTACTATGTTCCTAAATCTGTGTATAGGAAATACATGAAATTTGCATACTTTAAATAAAATTAAAAATAAATCGATAAATATAGAAAACAAAAGTTTAATGGCTATGGAATCCTTGCTAAACTATTCCATGTAGTCTCCTCAAACCCTACCTCTTTCCCAAGTTTCCTTTGACGTCTTGGGAGCTTGGAAGTTGGAGCTACCTTTTACTAAGGAATGAGTTGAATACTAAGGTCTTCCTTTGCCGTTGGTTCACCCTCCAATGGCCGCCACAGCCAGTGCGCTGCGGCTGGCGCACCGCGCTGATCCGATGGCAGGAGCCAGGGATTTATCCTGGTCTCCCATGGGGTGCAGGGCCCAAGGACTTGGGCCATCCTCCACTGCACTCCCTGGCCACAGCAGAGAGCTGGCCTGGAAGAGGGGCAACCGGGACAGAATCCGGCGCCCCGACCGGGACTAGAACCCAGTGTGCCGGCGCCGCAAGGCAGAGGATTAGCCTAGTGAGCCGCGGCGCCGGCCAAGACCTTACTTCTAATTTAGGTAAAATCACTTAATTAGTTTAGACAACTTTGAATCCATCTTTTCATATCTCTTAGGCTTGTCTTCCCTTGGTTATAAAGTAAGAGGTTGTATCTGTTAATTTATAAGGACATACCAGTGAAAACTATGGGCAGTTAACCTACTATGGATATTTTATTAATTTGTCTCTAGCCAAGACATTGTTTCCCAATTTTCCTGTTGAACTGCTTTTACTTATATTTGTAGACTAACCTAATGACGTACTTCTGAGTCCAGCAATCCTCACTTCCAGGGAAAGTTCTACACGATACACATACATCAGCTTTCCTAGAAATTCATTTTAGCATGTTTGTAGTGAAAAAGGGGTCCACAAACTTTCCCTTCCCTAAGCCTTAGGGAGAGCCATTGGCACATACTAATCTCAGGAAAGTATACTCTCCAATGTGAATTCTCCAAAGCAACTGAGGATATAAACTCTGATATTATACGTCCCCAATCAGGAGCTGTCTACTAACTCCACTTCCAAAAGCTCATTCTTGCCAGGAGGCTCAGAAGATGCCCCCTGAGAACTGGTTGAAAGAACTAGGCATTATTACCATGCTTCTTGAACTTAGTTAGAAAAATGAGTCGCAGAAAATGAAGAGTGGGAATGTGTTTGAGACACTGAGGTTATAAAAGATACGTGTCCCCAGCAGACTCATAGAATGGCAGCACTCCTGCCTCAGAATCAACCCTTGGGACATTCGGATCTGGCTAAAAGGTCCATGAGAGTCTCACAGGCATGGAAAGCCATGACATGGTGGCAAAAAAACAACCTAAATGAAAGATCCTGGTGAACAAGACCCCAGCAGAAGGAACAGGCCATCAAGGAGAGAGGCGCCTTTCTCTGAAGGGAGGAAGGAACCTCCACTGTGATATGGCCTTGACTAAACAAGTTCAGAGTCGGTGAACTCAAGGGGCTTCCATAGCCTAGACAACTCATAGCAAGAGTCTCGGGTGATTGCTGACGTCATAAATAAGAGTGCCAATTGTTAATCAACAACGGGAGTCACTGGGTACATGCTCCCCACGTAGGATCTCTGTCCTTAATGTGTTTTACTATGCGACTTAAAAACAACACTACTAGTCGAACAATACCCTATACCTTGTGCGGTTGTGTGAGTACAGCCTGTTGAAATCCTTGCTTAGTATATACTAAGTTGATCTCAGTATATGAAGGTACTTGAAAATGAAACTCGATGAAGGGTGGGATGGGAGAGGGAGTGGGAGAGGGGAGGGCCACGGGAGGGAGGGAGGTTTGGTGGGGGGAAGCCCCAACAATACACAAGTTGCACATTGTAAATTCACATTTATTAAATAAAAAAAAAACTATAAAAAAAGATACGTGTCCCACTGAAGAGGAAATCTGCTGATAAGGAAGTTGAGAACACTTGAAATGTGGTGTCATTACCATAATTGGACATGTATTCAAAAGTCAGCCCAGTGACAACTTCCTTTAAAAGCACGTTCCTACTCCAAAACTCTCCCAGGAATGAAATAAATGTTTACATTTTCTGCAGAAGCACAAGGAAATAACCAAAATATATAAAACAAGGGGTTGGTTGAAGAAATATACTCCACCCACACAATGGAACTTTGCACAATCATTAAAAATAATGCTCTAGGAACAGTTAACAGAAAGACGTTAATTACGTGTTTGGGAGTTTTATTGTTCCCAAACAATAACTCTGTTCCAATGCCACCGTGCAGTGTGGGATTGTGACAGCTCATATGTATTTCTTGATTTTTCATTAATTAACATATTAATTCCAGAAAGAAAGCAAATACATTTTTTAAGGTAGCCTAAGTGTGCAAGCAGCGAGAGATGATCTATCTCAAACGCACACTTGCTTAGACTGGGATTTGTTGGTGCACATTAGGCCTTCCCCAGGGATGCTGCTCTGAGCCCCAAGCCTCTAAAGCTAAGCTGTCAATAAATAACCTGGGCTTGTAGGCTTAGTGCGATGCAGCTTTGGACACCTGCACAACAGCTGCGTGGGAGTTCGTCGATTATTTAAGCAGAGAGCTCTGTACTGACTCCAGTATTGTCTACTGCATGAGCACTGGAACAGCTCTGAGAGTGAAGTGAGCAATGGCTTCCCAAACGACAGCAGTAAAGGTAACAACTTGAACCCATCCATGATGCTTAGCCCTGTCACCGAAACGACCAGGTTTACAGCTGGAGCTAGAGTCTTGTTACTCTCATGGATTCACTCTCTAAAAGCAGAAAGCACGTAAAAGAGATGAGAAAATACATCTCTAAAGTAACTCATTCTTAGTGGCAGAAATAGTAGAAACCAGAAAAATAAATCAAGACAGACTCCAACACATTAAAATAGGTCCTAACACAGCTTCGAATCGTTTAGAATCAACCCTCTGGAAGAAAAAAATGACTTGAAGAACTCTTTCTATCCATCCTTCTATAAATCATTTTTCCAAAATGTTTTCTTATTTTTAAATGAGAACAAATAAAATTCATTTATTAGTAAAACTATACATGCATTCAAGTGAGGCATAGTGTACAATTCAATAATGGTCAAGTTGGTATTAAAAGTTAATTAAAATGGGGACCAGCACTGTGGTACAGTGGGTTAACGGCCTGACCTGCAGTGCCAGTATCACATATGAGCTCTGGTTCAAGACCCGGCTGCTCCACTTCCAATCCAGCTCTCTGCTATGACCTGGGAAAGCAGAAGAAGATGGCCCAAGTCCTTGGGCCCCTGCACCCACGTGGGAGACCCAGAGGAGGCTCCTGGCTCCTGGCTTCAGCTCAGCACAGCTCCAGCCATTGCAACCAACTGAGGAATGAACCATCGGATGGAAGACCTCTCTCTCTCTCTCTCTCTCTCTCTCTCTCTCTCTTCTTTCTCTCTCTTTCCTCTCTCTGTGTAGCTCTTTCAAATAAATAAATAAAATTTTTTTAAAAAGTTAATAAAAACAAGGGTGCATTTAATAGTAGGGGAAATTGATGGTAAGCCCTGGAAGTGGATAACATGCAACACTGATACCCTGCAGTCACACAGTATGTTATCAAGCAGTTCCCACTGATCTTTACCAGTGCTTAACGAAGTACATAGAACAAGCATAATTGTTACCAGTTCCATTTTTCAAGTAAGGATACTGATGCTAATGAATTATCCATGACTAGAAGAATTCCAGACTTGAGAATGAGACTTCTAAACCCAAGTGACATCAAACTCAACAACACAGAAACACCAATTCACATTGCTCTACTGGCCACTCTATAGAACTAGAAAATTCTTGAGACTTTTAAAATCAAGTTCTCAAATAGGTCTTCTTTTCCCACGAATCTACATAGCTCTGTCTAGAAAGCAATTCCTTCTATTTTAATTTAGATGAGATTCAGATAGCATAAAATTATCCATTTTAAAGTTAATGATTCAGTGGCATGTAAACATTCTCAATGCTGTGCCACCACCACCTTTAACCAGCTCCAAAATATTTTCATCATCTCAAGGTTAGCCTATACTCATTAGACAATTGCTCCCCTTTCTTGCCTCCCCTCAACCCCCCATCTATATTTTGTCTTTATGGATTTACTTACTTTGGGTGTGTTACACAAACAGAAGGATAAAGTATGTAACCTACTGTGTCTGGACTGTTCCAAGTAATGGTTTTAGGTTCACATATGTTTCAGTATTTCATTCCTGTATATGGTTGAATAGCCAATCGTATATACAAATATCTATATAGCTGTGCATGCATGTGTGTGCATAGCACATTTGAGTAGTTTCCATTTTTGTTACTGTGAGTGGTACTAACTGCTATATATATTCATGTACAAAGATATATTTGAGTACCTATATTCAAGGTTTTATTTTTTACTATATTGAAAGAAGTGAAGAATTTTCTGATTTTCTTCCTCTTCCTGATTCAGTTTTTTTTTTTTTTTTTTTTTTTTTTTGACAGGCAGAGTGGACAGTGAGAGAGAGAGACAAAGAGAAAGGTCTTCCTTTGCCGTTGGTTCACCCTCCAATGGCTGCCGCGGCCAGCACGCTGCGGCCGGCGCACCGCGCTGATCCAAAGGCAGGAGCCAGGTGCTTCTGGTCTCCCATGGGGTGCAGGGCCCAAGCACTTGGGCCATCCTCCACTGCACTCCCTGGCCACAGCAGAGAGCTGGCCTGGAAGAGGGGCAACCGGGACAGAATCCGGTGCCCTGACCAGGACTAGAACCCGGTGTGCTGGCGCTGCTAGGCGGAGGATTAGCCTAGTGAGCCGCGGCGCCGGCCCCCTGATTCAGTTTCAATAGCTTATGTATTTCTAAATATTTATTTATTTCACCTAAATTATATAATTTGCATATAGTTTTTCATAGTATTCCCTTATAATCCTTTCAATATCTGTGAGGTTATTTGTAATGTCCTGAATTATTTTAACTCCTGGATTTGGTAATTAGATATGTCTCTGTCTCTTTATGTATCTGTGAGTCAAGCTAAAAGTCTGTCCATTTTCTAATCTTTTCAGAAAAGTAGAGTTGGGTTGCATTGATTATCTCAATTATTTTCCTACATTCTGTTTTACTATTTAATTCTTCCCATGAGTTTTGGTACAACTGGGTCTTTCATATTAAAATATTTTTAACTTCCTTTGTTATTTATTTGATTAATTTTGAACAGTAAGTTCAAAAAACAGTTTCCTTCTGTTGCTGATTTTAAGTTCCTATCACTGCAGTTAAGACAATAGTTGGAATAATTTCAATCCTTTTAAGTGTGCCGAGGCTTGTTTATGGCAAAGCATCTTGTTTTAGGTAGTATCTAGTATAATATTGTTCATGTCTTTTATAACATATCGAGTTTTTGTCTACTTCTCTCAGTAATGGAAGTAGGACTTTGACATTCCCATATATCATTCTAAATTATATTAGTCTACCTTCTGTTCTATTAGATTTTGCTTCATAGATTTTGAAGCTTTATTATTAGATGCAAATATATGTGTTGTATATTCTTTATGGATTAACTCTTCTATCATAACACGCCTGTCTTTTTACCTCTTGTAAAAATATTCTGAGAAATCTATTTTGTCTGATGTGAATATTGTCATTCAAGTTTACTGTTGATTGCATGATACATCTTTAGCATTTTTTAATCACTGGCCTATGTGTACCTTTGAAACTAAAGTGCTCCTTTTGAACACAACATAGAACTGGCCTCTTAATTTTATCTATTTTGCCAATCTATTCTTTTAATGGATTGTTAAATCTATTAATATTTAATGGTATTAGTGATATAGATAGATTTAAAGCAGCATTTATGGGGCCAGCCTTGTGGCATAGCAGTTAAGGCTGCCACCTGAAGTGGCAGCAATCCATATAGGCGCCGGTTTGAGTCCCAGCTGCTCCACTTCCGATCCAGCTCTCTGTTGTTGCCTGGGAAAGCAGTGGAAGATGGCCAGTCCTTGGGCCACTGCACTCACATGGGAGACCCGGAAAAAGCTTCTGGCTCCTGGCTTTCGATCAGCACAGCTCCGGCTACTGCAGCCAGCTGGGGAGTGAATCAATGGACCTTTGTCTCTCTGCCTCTGCCTCTCTGTAACTCCACCTTCAAATAAATAAATAAATCTTAAAAAATAAATAAATAAAAATAAAATAAAGTAGCTTTAATGTTTTTATTCACCATATGTCTATATCTTATTTGTTCATCTATTATTCCTTTAAAGCTTTCTTTTAAATTAGGTGAATATTTTTCTTGTGTAATGAAAAATTCCTTTAATGATTTTTCTAAGTTGTTTTCTTATTGTGTTCTCTAGGGCTAATAACACACACCTTAAAAGAATCAACTCAAATTTATACCCCATCTATATATGTCACAAACCCAACAATACATTGTTTTCATTGTCATATGAAAGATCTTCAAAAAGTTCATGAAAAATGTGTATTATGACAAGACTATGCATGGATTTAAAAATGTTTGCACCAAAATTAACTCCTTCTGATTGTTACAAGAAGCTTCAACAGGATCTGTTTTGAGAAACAAAGAAAGGTAAGACATCAGCTTGAAAAGAGCCCTGATAGGAACAAGATAAATCCCACTGAAACTGAAGCAAGGATGAGCAGGTGTGAGGTAAAGCTTGGTCAGGACAATGATGAAATCACTGATGCTTTACCAATATTTGATGGGGACAAGGAACCAAGGAATCTCCAGTTCACAAGTGGATAGCTTGTTTAAAGAGAGGGTGAGACAATGTTGACAAAAGCCGGCACCACGGCTCAATAGGCTATCCTCTGCCTTGCGGCGCCAGCACACCGGGTTCTAGTCCCGGTCAGGGCACCAGATCCTGTCCCGGTTGCCCCTCTTCCAGGCCAGCTCTCTGCTGTGGCCAGGGAGTGCAGTGGAGGATGGCCCAAGTGCTTGGGCCCTGCACCCCATGGGAGACCAGGAGAAGCACCTGGCTCCTGCCTTCGGATCAGCGAGGTGCGCTGGCAGCAGCAGCCATTGGAGGGTGAACCAACGGCAAAGGAAGACCTTTCTCTCTATCTCTCTCTCTCACTGTCCACTCTGCCTGTCAAAAAAAAAAAAAGGAAAAAAAAGAGACAATGTTGACAATGAAGTCTACAGTGGCAGGTCATCCACACCCACTTGTGAGGGGGAAAAAATGAATCTTTTTTTCACACCTTAATTGAAGAGGACGGATAAACAGGAAGAAAAATACCCAGCACCAAAACATCTCAATCAGCTCACCTTACACAACTCTGACCCAAAAATTTAAAAGTAGGACAAATTTTCCACTTGATGTGTGCAAAACTGTTACGTCCAAATCAGCTGAAGAAAGAAGTAGAGGTTTCAATAAAAATTTTATTTTTTTTTCCTTTTTTTGGTTTTTGATTTTTTTTTAGTTCCCACATACAATGGAGAACATGTGGTATTTGTTTTTCTGTGTCCAGCTTATTTTGCTCAACATGATGTTCTTCAGGTCCATCTATTTTGCTACAAATGGCAGAATTTCCTTTTTTATCACTGAATAATATTCCATAGTGTGTATTTGCCACATTTTCTTTATCCGTCCATCCGTCGATGGACACTTGGCTGATTCCATACTTAGGCTATTGTGAAGAGTGCTGCTATGTACATGTGGTGTGACTATCTCTGATATAATGTGTTTCTGTCGTTGGGGTATATACCCAGTAGTGGGATTACAGGATCATGTGGGGAGTCTATTTTTAGCTTTTAAAACAACCTCATACTGTGTTCCACAGTGGCTGCAGTAATCTACAGTCCCACCAACAGTGTACAGGTGTTTCCATTTCTCCACAAACTCGCTTGCCAGCATTGGTTACTCTGTGTTTTGGATTTTAGCCCTTCTGATGGGGTGAGGCGATTTCTCCTTGTGGTTTTGATTTGCATTTCCCTAATGGCTCCTGATGCCAGGCATTTTTCATATACTTGTTGACCATTTGTATGAAAATGTTAAACAAGTGGGCTCAAGACCCTGAAGAATTTCTTTGAAGAATTGTAACAATGGGTGAAATAGGGACCATTTAGTACCATACTAAAGACAAAACACAACCAAAGCAATGGCTCCCAAGAGGTGTAAGTGGTCCACTCAAAACAGAAACAGTAAAGGAAAAAAGGTCATAGTAACAGGTGTCTGGTATGATCAAGGAAGTTTCCTTGTTGGATCTCAGTAAAATCAACTGGGGCCAACACTGTGGTCTAGCAGGTGAAGCTGCCGCCGGCAGTGCCAACATCCCATGTGGGCGCCAGTTCGAGACCCAGGTGCTCCACTTTTGATCCAGCTCTCTGTTGCAGCCTGGGAAGGCAGCATAAGATGACCCAAGTCCTTGGGCCCCTACACCCCTGTGGGAGACCCAGAAGATGCTCCTGGCTCCTGGCTTCGGATTGGTGCAGCTCCAGCTGTTGTGGCCATCGGGGGAGTGAGCCAGTAGATGGAAGAATCTCTCTGCCTCTGCTTCTGACTCTCTGTAACTCTGCCTGTCAAATAAATAAATAATAAAATGTGCTTTAAAAAAAGATCAACAAATGGTCGTATCTGCTTATTGTAAAGAGTTTTTTTGAGAGATAGCTGAAGCTCTACCAGAAAAACCCTCTGCAAAGCTTTCCTGGAGAGTTGCTCTGCACATGGCAACACATCTGCTCATTCCCTTCCCGAGCAAGAGCAGTTCTTCAAGAGCTGAGAAGGAAATTCATCAGGCACCCACCTGCTAGTCCCATACAGCTCCTTCTTATTTCTTTTTGCTGCTTAAACTTAAAAACTATTTTAAAGACACTGATAGTTTTTTAGTTAATAATATAAAAAAGATGGTACTGTCAAGGTTAAATTCTCCATTCTTTTTCTTTAAGATGTATTTTACTTATTTGAAAGACAGAGTTACAGAAAGAGGTAGAGACTTCCATCTGTTGGTTCACTCCCAAATGGCACCAACAGCCGGAGCTGAGCCGATCTAAAGCCTGGAGCCAGGAGCTTTGTCCAGGTCTCCCACGTGGATGTAGGGTCCCAGGGACGTGAGTCATGCTTTGCTGCTTCCTCAGGCACACCAGCAGGGAGCTGGATCAGAAGAAGAGCAGCCTGGACTCGAACCAGTGCCCATACGGGATGCCGGTGCTGCAGACTGGGGCTTTAACCTGCTGTTGCACAGCACTGGCCCCAATCCTCAGTTCCTCAGGGCGGGTGGAGGCTACATGGCTGGTAACATCCCTTATGAAGCCTCGAACTTGATGGAGATTACGTGGACAAATAAACTTTTTTTTTTTTTGACAGGCAGAGTGGACAGTGAGAGAGAGAGAGAGAGAGAGAGAGAGAGAGAGAAAGGTCTTCCTTTGCCGTTGGTTCACCCTCCAATGGCCGCTGCGGCCAGCACGCTGCGGCCGGCGTACCGTGCTGATCCGATGGCAGGAGCCAGGTGCTTCTCCTGGTCTCCCATGGGGTGCAGGGCCCAAGCACTTGGGCCATCCTCCACTGCACTCCCTGGCCACATTATCTTCAATTCCATCTCCCACAAACATTTTAAAGTCCCCTCACATAAGTTCATATTTATTAAAGTAGTTGATATACAAAAGGATAGAAAATATGAAATACAGAATATTAAAGTACACAAAATACAAAAGTACACAAACTCTGTTAATAATTTTCTTCGTGAGTGCTGGGTACTTAGTACAGTGGTAAAACTACCTGGGATGCCTGTATTCCATATTGGAGTGCCTGGGTTTGAATCCCCACTCCACTTTAGATTCCAGTGTCCTGATAATGCAGAACTCAGCAAGTACTTGGTGTCTATCACTCATGTGGGAGATCCAAACTGAGTTCTGAGCTCCTGACTTTGGCCTGGCCCAGTCCTGGTTCTCGCAGGCATTTGAGGATTGAAGTAGTGCATGGAATAAGATAGATAGTTAGATAGATAGATAGATAGATAGATAGATAGATAGATAGATGATAGATGATAGATAGATGTTATAGATATGATATAGATATAAAGATATATAGCTATATACAGATATGTATATATATCTTCATCTTTATCTTTTTGCTGTATTAACCTTATCTTACCATTTTGATTCCCTTCCTTTGTTCCTGTGGAATTGAGATTTCATTTAGTTTCATTTCTTACACCATAGCTCTGCTCCCAGTCAATTCTTTGTACAGTTGCTGACAAGTATATAGCATTTCTCTTATAGGAGCAATATTAAATTTATATGCAGTACTTTATACAGTTACTTTTAAATCCAATAACAAAAGAAAGGAGAAGACATATACAAAATAATTTTCTTTTATAAGGTAACTTTTTTTAATGTAACCCTTTTTTTTCCACATGGACTTGAATCTACTTTTATCCTGAAAAAAAGTTTCTTTCAGTTTTCTTTCTTTTTTTTTTAAACTTTTATTTAGTAGATATAATTTTCCAAAGTACAGTTTATGGATTACAATGGCTTTCCCCCCCCCCATAACTTCCCTCCCACCCACAACCCTCCCATCTCTCGCTCCCTCTCCCATTCCATTCATATCAAGATTCATTTTCGATTATCTTTATATACAGAAGATCAGTTTAGTATATATTAAGTAAAGAAGTTTTCTTTCAAATCTATTGAGAACAAATCCTGTCAATCTTCGTTTATGGAATGTCTTTATTTCACTTGTGTTTGTAAAAGGGCATTTTGCTAGGTATAAGAAAGTTGGTTGACATTGTTGTTTCTTTCAACACACTGAACATGTTATCCACGCAGTCCAACTTCCATTATTTCATGTGAGAACTCAGTGGTTAATCTTTTTGTGGCTTCTTTATCGGTGAGGACTTTCCTCTTGCCACTTTTGTGTTCCTTGCAGGGAGGCGGTAGTGTCTTCCTTATTCTTTTTTGTTTAATTTCCATGTTTATTTTTACACATGAGTGGAGTTACTTGTTGGTTTTTTCCTCTGATGACTTCTCTTTGAACTGTGCCTCTGTGGCTTAGTGGAATGACTGCACTTGCAGGTAATACTTTAGGTGTGTGCTGGATGTGGCCAAGGAGCTGTGGTCAGTGCTCCAGTGTGGGGCAAGTATCCAGGGTAACACCCAAGCTGGGCACGGGTGATCTCTGCTTGTTAACAGAAGTGGGGGTGGGGAATGGTCACTTCTGTTGGTGTGATCACCTCCTCACCTCCTCTCCTACAAGCTGAGTAATGCCTGAGTGTTAGCCCCCAGTGGGTTCATCACTTTTCTGCCCCACTGTATGAACCACACAAATGGTGGAGGATGGAAGCCATGGTCTCTCAACAGCAGTTGCCTAGAGTTTAGTCTCTACAGCACCCAGCGAGGGGAGCAACGTGCCCTTCTTAGGGAGCCAGCGTGGCCCTCACCTGGGAATAGGGGAAGAAGTCCCTATGCACTCACCTAGACTGGAGTTTCTGCTGTGCTGAACTCAAAGGGGAAGGGGGAAGTGGGTCCTGGTTCAAGGGCCACAGATTCCATCAGCTCTTACCAAGCTATAGGAGATATTCCTTAAAAAAAGTTTCTTCATTTTCTCTATGCTCAATGATCAAATCCCAGCGAATTCAATGGTTGTGTTTTTAATATAAATTTCATCAATATTATTACTTTCCTGGGAAATAGAACCAGGGAGCTCCTCGCACTGCCATTGTGGGACTGGAACTCCTCTGTTTGATATTTTAATTCAGTAGAAAAATCTGAGGCTGGCGCCGTGGCTCACCTGGTTAATCCTCCGCCTGTGGCACCGGCATCCCATATGGGCACCGGTTCTAGTCCCAGCTGCTCCTCTTCCAGTCCAGCTCGCTGCTATGGCCTGGGAAAGCAGTAGAAGATGGCCCAAGTCCTTGGGCCCCTGCACCCATGTGGGAGACTCGGAAGAAGCACCTGGCTCCTGGCTTCGGATCGGCGCAGCTCCGGCCATTGCGGCCATTTGGAGAGTGAACCAACGGAAGGAAGACCTTTCTCTCTGTTTCTCCTTCTCACTATCTATAACTCTACCTCTCAAATAATAAAAAATAATAAAAGCTTTAAAACAAAAAAATCTAATTTTTTTTAGAAAAATAACTTTACTTTTTTATATTCCACAGTGTTTTTTTAAGTCTTTGATTAACGTGTAATAGTTGTGCATGTTGATATATACTGGTACAATAAGACATTTATACAGCATATACCGATCAAATCACAGTAATCAGCTTTTCCATCTGCTTATCATTTCTTTGTTTGGAATCTTCAAACTCTTCTCTTCCAGTTCTCTGTAAAATATAAGATAGATTATTGTGGCGGAGCACTACAACCCAGTCTTTCTACCTCACTGTGTTTTGGTACCCATTCTCCAACCTCCCTCCACTTCCCCTACCCTCTCCTTTAAAACTGATTCTGAGCTGGACCAGAAATGAAAGAATATTATAAAATGTTTGGAATTGGTAAGTATCTGAATATCAGCTGATACACTCATATTGACTCAAACACCTTACTTAATATTTTACAGAATTTTTTTAAGATGGAAACTTAGAAAAAGCAAAGAGCGCTCTAGTCCAACAGTCATTTAATGCCGCATGCATGATGAGCAGGAGGTCATAGGCAGGCACACGTGTGGTTTCTGCCTTAGAGAGGTGGCTTTCGTCATGCAGCAGATCCGTGTTTTGCCCCTTGACTGTGTACATGATATCTATGCTCAGCTTGCCCAAGCGGCTCCTGCTCAGATCATTTTTAGGGCTCTGGTGTTTTTCCACTGTCTGTAATGCATGAAGCATGACTGACACCAAACCAAGTCTACACTTCACAAGGAAACAGGTCTCAGTCCTGTATAGACATCTCTTTTATGAAGCACTCATTCCATCATATACATCATTCACTTGTGCATTTAAACACGCTTGTTATATGCATTGGCGGGCTACGTATCTGAAAATAACTGGGTGTTTTTCCTTTCCATTTCTTGTAGGTCCAGAAAATATAACACATTTAAGGAATGTTTCAGTACAAGGAAATTATCTCAGAAAGTTGATTTTTCTTTTTTAAAGATTTATTTATTTATTTGAAAAAGTTATAGAGAGAAGAAGGGGTGAGAGAGAGAGAGAGAAAGAGAGAGACAGACAGAGAGAGAGAGAATCTTCCATCCTCTGATTCCTACCCAAATTGCTGTAAAAGCTGAAGCTAGGCCATGCTGAAGCCAGGAGCCAGGAGCTTCATCAGGGTCACCCACACGGGTGCAGGGGCCCAAACACCCAGACCATCTTCCGAGCTTTCCTAGGCTCATTTCTAAGGAGTTGGATCAGAAGAGAAGTAGCCTATACTTGAACTGGTATGGGATGCCGGTGTCACAGCAGCGGTTTTACCTGCTACATCACAATGTCAGCCCCAAACTTTGATTTCTTATAGGACTAATTCAGAATTTAATGTTAGGCCATGAACCCCAGTTTAATATCATAATGCTCTTTTTTGGTTTAGTCCCTAAAATATTTGTTTTCACAATTTCTGATAGATCAAAGAATACATCAGTGTATCAGTTGTCGGAAAGCACAGATAATTTACTCATGCCATGGGGAAGCTTGTGAAAAAGGATCTTAAGAAAAGTAAATTTGGGAAAATATGCATCAAAAGATATTTTATCTAATAAAAATATACATGCACAGATTGAAAGAAAACTTTGCACCAAGATCAACTTAGCCTTTAAGTCTACTTTTTCATGAACTTTCTGAAATTCCCTCCAATAGTACAGGAAACAACTCGGGATAGTGAAGATCTCCGTGCATGTCTGGATACTTCCAGGTGGCAGGAAGACACAGACAAGGGAGAGAATCAAGGGGTTCAGGTTTCTCTAACCTGTGTGTTGAGCCTTGAGATTTCTCCTCCACCAACTTTACAGAAGATGGTAAATTCTTTAGTTGAAGATTTATAACTGGCTTCAACCATTTTATTGTGGGATTCAGTAAAACTATAACATATGCACTCTACATTATGCTCTTGTTATCCAACTTAAAATATTCCCTCTGTGGTTTCACTTGAAAAGGAAGAAGTTTGGGGACTGGTGCTGTGATGTAGCAGATTAAGCCACCATGTACATCCCATATGAGTGTCAGTTTGAGTCCCTGCTGCTCCACTTCTGATCTGGCTCCCTGCTAATGTGCCTGGGAAATCAGCAGAAGATGGCCCAAGTGCTTGGGCTCCTGCACCTGCATGGGAGACCTGGAAGAAGCTCCTGGCTCCTGGCTTTGGATCAGCCCAGCCCAGGCCATTGTGGCCATTTGGGGAGTGAAACAGTGGATGGAAGTTTGCTCTCTCTCTCTCTCTCTCCCTCCTTCTCTCCTTCTCTCTCTCTGTAACTCTGCCTTTCAACTAAGTAAAAATTAATCTTTAGAAAATGAACAAATAAAATTTTAAAAAAGGAAGAATTTTGCCAATATAATGGTAAAGATTACTTTAACAATAAGACCATAAGCTTTATTTCAGATAAAGACTATTTTTTTTTCTTTTCTGCATTCAAAAAAAAAAGAAGGAAAAAGAAAAATACATGCATATACAAGATCTTACAGCTGGAAAGCTCTACTCCCTTACCTGCTAATGCCTGAAGTTAGAAATATTGTTTTATACACCTGAATGCAGAACAAACAAGAGCAGCCAGACAATAACTGGAGAAAGCTCTCTGGATGTTATGGGTCTGTGTTTCCGAGAACTAGCTAGATGTTTTGTCTTTCAGGGCCTGAATTTCTTGTGTCTCTGGAAAGCCACAGGACACAGAGGAGCTGATGAGCATTTAGACCATTTGTCACAGGACTGCTTTGGATCAAGAAGTGATAAGTTAGAAGGGGGCAGGCTCAACAAAGTGTCGAGGAAGAAATGGCTGGAGTTCCCATCAGTGTTTAGTTGCAGAAAGGATCTGAGCACACCCAAAGGTAAAATCTGTATATCGGTTCTGTACTGTGGAGTCCAACCTTACAAAAGTCAGTGAGCCAGTGAGACAACTCGATGAAGGCTAGTGGAATTTTCCGACCTCCATAGGCAGTCCCCATTACCTATGAGCTCCTTGCTATCAAAAGGCTGTGTGTTGGGGTCAGCACCATGGTGCAATAGGTTAATCCTCTGCCTGCGGTGCCGGCAGCCCATATGGGCACCGGTTCGAGTCCTGGCTGCCCCTCTTCCAATCCAGCTCTCTGCTATGGCCTGGGAAAGCAGTAGAAGATGACCTAAGTTCTTGGGCTCCTGCACCTGCGTGGAAGACTGGGAAGATGCTTCTGGTCCTGGCTTCAGATCAGCTCAGTTCTGAGCTCTGCGGCCATCTGGGGAGTGAACCAAGAGAAGGGAGACCTTTCTCTCTGTCTCTCCCTCTCACTGTCTGTAACTCTACCTCTCAAATAAATAAATAAAATATTTTTTTAAAGTGCTGTTTGTTTGTATATGAGATGTCTTCAAAAATGCTCACAGAAATGTGTATTATGCATGAACTATACAAGGACTTCGAAAATCTTTATTTTTTTAATTTATTTGAAAGGCAGAGACACAAAGACAGAAGGAGAGAAAGAGAGAGAAAGAGAGAGATCTTCCATTCATTGATTCATTCTACAAATTCCTTTAACAACAAGCCTGGGCCAGACCAAAGCCAGGAGTCTGGTATTCATTCTGGGTCTCCTATATGAGTGTCAGCGCCCACACAGTTCAGCCATAATCTTCTGCCTTCCAAGGTGTGCACTAACAGGAAGCTAGAATTTGAAGCAGAGCCAAGACTCCAACTGAATCACTTCAATATGGGATGTGGGCATCCCAAATGGCATTATCATCACTGTGCCAAACACTGGCCTCTTCCAAAAACAATTTTTTTTGGACAGGCAGAGTGGACAGTGAGAGAGAGAGACAGAGAGAAAGGTCTTCCTTTGCCGTTGGTTCACCCCACAGTGGCTGCTGCAGCCGGTGCGTTGCGCAGATCCGAAGCCAGGAGCCAGGTGCTTCTCCTGGTCTCCCATGAGGGTGCAGGGCCCAAGGACCCCAAAAACAATTTTTGCACCAAAATAAACTTATCTTTTCATTTCATTTTCAGTGATTTTTTTAAAATACTCCTGCTTCTGTTCATGGCTTTTATAATAATCAAAAAGTTCCATTATTTATTCAAAACCCTCTCTCTCTATGCCATGCAAGATATCGGGTATGGTGTGTCATTTAATTTTTTTTCTGTGTGAAAAAACAAAAACAACAAGCAAACAATCTCTAAGACCATTGGCTCGAAGTAGTAAGCATTTTTTTTTCATGAGTCTATGGATCAGCTGGGCTATACCGGTTAGGGTCAGGCCTAAATGATCAGATTCCTGTATTCACAGGCAGCTGGTAGGTTGGCTGGGAGATGTCAGCTAGCTTCTAGGGTGCATTGCACACATGTCCACCTGCTTGGGAAAATGATCCAGATAGAATCATGTGTCTCTCACCATCCAGCAGTCTAGCACAGGCTTATGGATATGACAGTATCAGGAGTCCAAGATAGAGTAAAACTACTGAGGTCTAGGCATCAAGTTGCAATACTATGCTGTATTGTTTACTAATACAAGTCACAAATTCAGCCCAGAATCAAGAAGGGAAAGAAAATCATTCCACTTCTTGCTAAGACACTATTCAAAATCATAGTAGAGGGAGCAGCACAGAATTATAGGGAGCACACACAATCCCTGGTTCCAAAGATTGGAACCCACTCACCACCCCGGCTTTCATCCACACCTTGCATTTCCCCACCTGTGGCTCTCGAACCGACTGACAAAAGAAGATATACAGGGTGTCATTTCTGAACCCAGACCTCAGGAGGCCCTGTGTGCCATTGCTACAGGGAAAATAAGTCTCATAAGGAGGAGGGAAATGTGGAACCAGATCTGAACATGCAGAACTGCACCATGAGCCAGTGAAGAGTGACCAGTGACCCGTGACCAGAGCCTGAAGAGACACCCTCTCCGAGCACAGATTCATGAGAACAAAGTGCCTGAAGTTGGGAATGATTTGTTGCATGACTCTATTGGCAACGTCGGCAATAACCATGTGATGTGCCAAGGGTACTGAACCGCAAGACAGACAAGGTCTCTCCCCTCATAGAGTTTGTCATCCAAAGGGGAGACACACACATATAAATCAACAAAATGTGAAATACAATTCATGCTCTGAATAAAATGAAATAAACAGGAGGCTTCTTTTACTAGCGTGACTAAGGACTTTCGAGAAACTACTGCTTGCATTTTTAAATACATATGGGTGGAGTCAGCAAGTCCTCAGTCATGGAAGCTTGTGCTATAGAAAGTGGTTGTCACTTGATTGCAATATTTTTAAGATGCCCTAATTCTTCTTGTTAAAGATTTATTTATTTATTTATCTATCTATGTATTCATTTATTTATTTGAATGGCAGAGTTACAGAGAGAGAGAGAGAGAGAGGAGTGAGAGAGAGAGAGAGAGAGAGAGAAAGAGAGAGAGCTCTCTTCCATTTGTTGGTTCATTCCCCAGATGGCCGCAATGGCCAGCATTGGGCCAGGCCAAAGCCAAAAGCCAGGAACTTCTTCCAGATCTTCCACGTGGGATGTGGGTTCAGGGCCCAAACACATGAGCCATCCTCCATTGCTTTCTCGGGCACATCAGCAGGGAGCTAGAACAGAAGTGGAGCAGCCACGACATGAACCAGTACCTGCATGGGAAGCCTACACCACAGGCAGCAGATTCACCTGCAACACCACAACATCAGCCCCAAAATACCCTAATTTTTAAACTGTAACTGTAGCTCTGACATTTTCAATAAAGGAGTCTAATATTCATGCATGGTAAATAAGTAGCATATGAAAGGCAATCCAACAAATAAAACTTGATTTAAGTTATTAAAATGGATTTAAAGTAAAATAACTCCACGTTTGACTTTCGTTAATGAGTGAGAAGCTTTACTTCCTGGGTCTGACATATTTGTACACATGGAATTTCATGCACCAATGTGCCTGCCATCTTCTAACACCATTAGGTTTTGTGAAACTACTTTTTGGCTACATGCACAATTCTCAGATAAAAGGAAGGCAGTGTAGAGCTGTATTATTTGGTTTATAATAATGTGTGTCAAAGAAAATAATAAAGCTTTTTTTACCTACATGGTTTTCATTTCATGTGTTGAAATCGGAGAGATTTGAGATGTGTTTGTTTAAGTCATTCCAATCAGCATTAGTTGAATGCTAAATAGGAAGAGACGGAGAAAAGGGGAAGATAAAGGAGGAAGAGGAGCAGGAAGAAAGAGGGAGGAGGAAAAAGCAAAGACTCTCAAAGGAAAAGGTCACTGTTCTTGCAGAAGGAGAACAATGGATGTCCTAGTCATTCATTGTCATGCCAGTCCCTTCCCTCAGCTTATCCCATCCCAGGTTCTTTCCAGTGTAAATGCCTATTCATACTATTTTGGCTGAATCCCAATTTCCTTGGGATTATGGATATAATAGAAATATAATATATTGAAACTGAATTTAGTCGTTTTCCCAGGGAGGTGTTCCAGAGTAACTGTACCCCATGACTGCTATTTCTTTACTTTGGATTTGAGGTGCATACCACATTCAGTCGATCCATTCCTAGTTGGTGCTTCAGGATTACTCTCTAGTTTGTGTCCAGTTATTCTACAAAGTTCTTGTATGTCCCCTCTCCCTGAAGATATGTAGGTCTGTGTTGGAAACAAGCCAGTGCTTGACAAATGCACACTGCAATGCACAGGCACTGAGACAAACTTGACACAAAGCAGGCGGAGCAAACGTTACTCCACCACCACTGTGATTCCAGATCGGAATATGGCCCAGTCCACTGCAAGTGCCCCAAAGGTGCAGTCATTGTGAAGCCTGCCTTCTGCCTAGGAAAGACATGCCCATTTGTTCCCATCCAAAAACCATCTTTCAGACCTTGAACTACTTCATTAAGACATTCCCATTAAACTAGTTCCTGATTTCATCAGTTTATTTGCTCTCAGCAACACACCTTCTATTAGAAGCATTGATGTGTTTAAAATTAAGTAATTGCTGAGTAAACATTTGGGAAATTATTATTACAAACCACTCCTGTTACCTCCAACAAGGAGCTCTGTTTCTTCTGGACTGGGAGCATCTGCTGGGAAATAAATTCACAACTCCTCAAGACACCACTCATTGCAATTGCTATTTCACGTGGAACTTGGACTCACAATCTTTCCTTTGGGTATAATTTTATAGTTATTGCACATCCTAAAACCCCACTGTTAATTATTTTTGTAGAAGAGAAAGCAGTAACTAGGCTGTTTCAAATTGCTCAGAAAGGCATCTGTTACCAGGAGGTGAGGCGGCCACCCAATAGCTGCAAAGCTCAGGAGCAACAGGTGGGCAATCAAATTTTATTATTCTCTACCAGGTGGAAAATCACCTTATATTTCAAATATTTTTCAGATTTGAATGGTGGCAATGATTCCCAAAAGGAGAATATGCCCCCACGAGACCAAAGCTGAGTTCGTGCCTACAGTTATGTTATGCTTTTCTGATGATGTGATCCCACCATGTGCACATCAAAGTGGCGTCTCACAGTCTGTCTTCTGCATCTGTATAGCTGTGATATAAAGCACAGACTACAGTGGCACCTGTTGGCACTGACTTAGAAATATTCACAATTATGAGGAGAGCCCTGATAATTAATGTGAAGAGAGGAGATACCATCATGGGCTCTTTAAACCATACTTGAGTGGCCTGGATAGTGGTGGAGACAAGTTAAGGAGGGGTGAACTGATGAGAGAGAAGACAAGAAAGAAAGCAGTCAGAGTGAGAGAAAGGCTCTGTGCCATGCAGCCATTGTCCTAGTTTCAGAACTACGAGCTACTTAGGAATGTCATAACTCCAAAGATTCGTCAAAGACTCTGCTAAGAAGTCCAAAGTTCAGATGCAAGCTGTTTTTCAAGATACCTAAGACTTCTTCCTCTGGCCCTTGAATACTCCCAAGGACCTCCCCTGCTGAATGAAAATAAACCCTCGTGAAGGCAAGGTTTGTCTTACACATACTAATTCCCTTTCTTAAGTAGAGCCAACACCACCAATTATTGCTGGATAAAAATCAAGTGCCTGTTGATTTGGGGTTAGGAATTGATTTTATTATTTATTCAATATCCAATGAAATATTCATCAGTGTCTGGCTCTACTGCTGTATTCTGAGGTTTTTCATTGAAGGGAAAGGTGAAAAGGAATAGAGCATGGTGACAAATGAGAAGAAACAATGAAATGTGTCTATGCATAAGCGTTTTCAGCACCATAGACAGTGCTATCTTGAGCTGTGTTGTGCAGTACAATTGAAAAACTATCTACAACAATTCCTTTAAAATTCTTAAACACCAGTTAATCCTTACTGCATACAGGAATCTCTATCATAGTCATATGTTTAGCAACACATACGAATAATGTGAAGAAGTTGAGTACCTATAATAGTAAATCATGTTAACTTGTTTAATCAATACAGTTTGAGTGAGGCATTTTTCCAATATTATTGAATATGTTTTACCCTAAATACTTCATATCAGTGTACTCCATTTCCATGATTAGTGAAGTAATAATGGAACACTAGGAGCTTTGCATGCCCCGGCCCACTGATCCACATTAATTATTTTAAAAACTGTGGTTCTGAGGTGTCACCTTTGACCAACCTGGATCAGGCTGTCTCCTGGTGGCCACGTATGGTTAGAAGCTCCACAGGGAGAGATATGGCCTAGTGCCAAATAAGAAACATGTGAAACGTGAAAGCAATACTTTACATCGATGCTGACTTTCCAGTCTGGGAGGTTTTCATGTTGATGGGGTAACTTCCGTAAGCCCTCAGAACACTGCTGTGAAACCAGCTAAAATATCATTTTTAGAGCCACTAAAACCACCATGAAAATGTCCTTTCATAGATTAATAGACTAAACCCTAATATTAAGAACCTTAGAGTAGAAAAACACCAGGTCCCTTCAAAGATTTCTGTTTTTATGTGATCTTTGTTCTGCACATTCAGTCTTGTTTTACTCAGCATAGTCATATTTCTTCATCAGAATCTTTGTCCATAAGTTTCTAAATTAAATGCAATTACTTACGAAAAGAATCAATAAAGCAAAGCTAAGGCATCTTAGACTATGGTTAGTTCCAAAAATAATTCTGGATCTTTCTTACCAGAACAATGTTTAGTCATGTTGAAGAATATTTTAAGAGATCCTAAATCAGATTAAGTGCTGGCTTTCAGGTCTTGCTATCTTGGAATCCTGCCAGATAGCAATCTCTGCAATTGAGTCATTTTGCATTAGGAGAGCTTGTTCCGATGATGCCCAAATGACTCATGGCTTCTAATTCTCTTAAAAAGAGCCATGAGACCTGCAATGTTAATTACATTATGGGACCAAGGGAGGAATATTTAATAGAGATGAATCCAAATTATGTATCTCAGGCTCCTGTCTGCAGAGTTGGAACACAAGTTTGTCCTCAGAGGGAATGCATCTTGGTCTCATGATACCAAGGTCGCTGGTGTTGGACTTTGCCAATACTTCTTTAATGAATGAAATACTAACTTACATGACCACAGTAACTAGAATGTGTGTACTTTGGCCTCATTTGGCCCAGGATACCGAAGAAAACAAAGGTACTAGGCAACAGCTGCTGGCTACTCACAGGGTGAACCGAGTGTAGATTTCATTGTGAAAGCAATGCTTTACAGGAAGTGGCTATTTTCCCTGAGTATGAAGAATAGGTCTGCTGAACAATCTGCCCCAGACAACGTCTGTTTGCTGGAAGGAGATTTTGCTATGGCTTAACACAGACACTGCCCACATTAATCAAGGACCGTTTGACTTCTGTGTTCTTAACACAATGGAAGAAAGGTGCTTCATTTAGTGAGCTTTGTCTAGAAATTAGACTCATGTACAAGGAAACGTTTTCCACCTCCTATTTTACACACACCTGTGGTGGGACCTGCACCTTTACTGAAACAGAGGAATCAGATGATTCCACCAATCCAAGATCTACAACAGTAATTTAGGAGGCTCAATGGGAAAAACATGATTAAAAATTAGTTTATTCTGGTGCTAGTAATTTTTAAAGATTTATTTATTCATTTGACAGAGTGTTAGAGGGAACAAGAGAGAGAAAGAGAGACAGAGAGAGACAGAGAGAGAGAAAGGTCTTCCATCTGCTGGCTCCCTCCCTAAATGGCTGCAAAAGCCAGGGCTGGGCCAGGCTGAAGTTGGGAGCCAGGAACTCCATCTGGGTCTCCCATGGTGTGGCGGGGTCCAAGTATTTGGGCTGTCATCTGATGCCTTCCCAAGCAAAATACCAGGAGATTGAATCAAAAGCAGACTATCCAGGTCTGGAACTGGCACTCTGATATGGGATGCAGTGGCCCCCAAGTGGTAGCTTAACCCATTGTGGCACATTGCCATCCCCCAAAGATGTTTATTTTTATATCCATGCATGGTTTTTTAATAGCATGCATTTTCCATGTGCTCATATATCCCTAGTTGCTTGTAGTTTGTACAGATACTAGGTTTTATTTCGCATGTTCCCAGAGCATACCTGGATCCTGAATGGTGAAATGTTTGGGAAGATTTTAATTTTTAAAATTACTTTTAAAATCTGAGGGGCAGAGAGAGAGAGAAAGAAGCAGAAACGTAGAGACTGACTCCCCAGAGTTTGTTGTAGCTGGGGTTGGATCAGACCAAAGCCAGGAGCTGGCATCTGGGGGCTCAATCCATGTCTCCCACATAGATGGCAGAATACTAAGTACTTGAACCATTACTGCTGCCTCTCAGGGTCTGCAATAGCAGGAAATTGGAGTCAGGAGACAGAGAAGGATATGGAACCATGGCAATCCGATGTGGGATGCCTCCTGATTTTAGCTTTTTAATGGCTTCATAGGATGTATTTTTTCATTCTATTAAATAATGAGGACAACGCTACTAATTACTCTGAATTCAAGAAGCATCTTGAGACAGGAAACCATCTGAGTATCCCACTCATCTCCAGTCTTATTAGTCCACAGACAAATTTGTCTGAGTAGGAAGATGTGAAACCAGAGCTTGAGAGTCTGGGATTAGTTGAGCTAATCCATGCACCATGAAACCTCCTGAGCAACAATAAACAAGGAAGTGTACTACAGAGAATGGTTTTCCAGAGGCCAGGGGACCACCTACACTGGGAGAGCAAAGGCATGCCTCTGAAACAGGTGGATAAAGGAGAAAGACATACAAGAGAAGTAGTAGTAGAACAATAGCAACAGTGGGGCAGAAAACCCTGGGAGTCCAGAGTTTTTGGTAGGGTTGTCCTCACAGTTCCCCAGCCCTTGGGAAGATCATATTCACTTGGTTTCACACCATTTAAGCTACACTAATAGCTCATGGAAAGGATTCAACAAGCAAAATGAAAGAGAAAGTGCTCCTTAACCATCTTGCTTGAATTCCAGCCACCACCCCCCTTCACCCACCGCTGAGATCCCCAGAGTGCAGGAAATAATGATTGAGGTCAGTTCCCACCGACGCTTTGGAAAAGCTCAGAGACAGACACGTGTTTTGTTGTTATGAATGCATATATACCCATACACATACGCTTACTCCTTTGATTTTTAAGTTTGAGGTATTCAGATACATGGTAGATGGACCTCCACTTACACTTCTGTCCTTATAAATGGGCTAGACCTGCTTAGCATTGGTCATTTCCTACATCCAATTTTGCTTTCATTTGCATATTCATATTTATGTTTTGCTTATTTTCAAAAACATTAGAAATAATTCACAATAAAAATATACTCATGTGCAGTCAAATCTAAAGTTGTCAGAAACTATGTGGCCAAAAATACCCATTGTGAAATTATACTATAATCTGGGGATACGTTAAAATATCAAAATCATGAGACAGCCACAGGCTTTAAGTCAACAATTTTCTTTGCTCTAGTGCTGCATGCTAGCCTGAGTCTAAGCTAAAGACATCAGTTATACATTCCTTCTTAGTGGAGACTGAGAAACAGATTTCTCAAGAAAACCAAGATTCTCAGAGGAGTTTCTCATGTGAAAGTGCACAGTAGCTTTGGTATACAGCAAATGCAATTGTGAATTAGCTATGACCTTTATTTTGGTTTGGACTCACAATAAGGGTTGAAGTAAATTAAAATGGAAGGCACAAAAATGATCCTGTCTTCCAGCAAGCGACCCTTTAGTGATCCAGTCTGATCACCTTCAGAAAGTCAAGAATTTGCCATTGTCCACAGATCTGATGAATAGGACCCATCCTAACATTTCAACTGTTGGTTTTGAGAGTCCTAGACTGAGCACAGCCAGAGAATTAGAAATCGCTGTGTTGGGGAGGGGGGCGGGCAGTGATTTCCTCACTCACATCCAAAGAGTTGAACAAATTCATTCTCTTCTTGACATAAGTGACATTGGGTGGCAGCTGTCATTATCAATATTAATGTGTGATGGAGAAGGTCAGGCAGATCTCTCGCTGAAAGCGTTTGATCCCAGCCTGGAATTCTGGGAATAGAACAGGCTGGCCTGGAATTCTATGCCCCACCAATTTTTACATCACTGCCTTCTTTCTTTAATTTCCCTAAAGCTTTTGACCTGGGTCCAGAAGCAGAATACTTTTGTGATAAATTGACTTTAATTAACCCAATGGATGGACTACATTGAAATAAAAGAGCATGTATTGCCAGCAAATCCATTTAGAGATTTAAAAATATTTACCTCTTACTAAATATGTCTGCATATTCAAGCAGAATGATAAAGTTTTCTCAAAGATTTACAGTCAGCATCAGTGAGGGTGGTTTCCAGAGTATGGAATAGAACTTGAAGTTGTTATAAAAAGAAAAGAATGTTTTATTCCATTTCCCACCTTCTAAAGAAGAAAGCAAAACAAAATGGTTTTCTACTCTCGGGTTCGTGACACAGGCCTCACATTAATCCTCCCACACACGGACGCCCTGACAGTGTCACCGTCCTCTCAGCAGGGCCAGACGATGCTGCACTCTTTGTGATCTTTGATTGAAGTGCTGCTTTTTCATACATATCATTTTTCATGGCTAACAAATATGAAAATTCATTTTGGGATCAAAATGGAGCATTTTGATGCTAGACTTGATGTTATCAGTGTCTGTAACTGTCAAAACAAAACTGATGGGTTGACAGATATCTTGTTAAAAGAGCCACGCTTCAGCAGTTTGGAGCTCACCAGCAATTGAGTCTCTCTGGCCTTGGACCCCATCTGATATAGAGGCATCACTGGAAACAATCATGCACATTGAATATGATTTTATTAATGAAATGCACGCCACAAGCTCATTAACTGTGGAAAGGCACTGAGTCTCATAGCAGTGAAATTACTTTTAATATTGAATTTCTAGAGATATAAAATTACTTTCTTAAATCCCTTTATTCAATGATTTAAGGTAAAACTCTTTATTCCATGGTTCAAAGATCTTACATAGGGGCCAGCTCCGTGGTGTAGAAGGTTAGGCTTCTGTCTGCAGTGCCAGCATCCAATATGGGTGCTGGTTCATGTCCTGGCTGCTCCTCTGCCAATCCAGCTCTCTGTTTATGCCTTGGGAAAGCAGTAGAAAATGGTCCAAGTGCTTGGGCCCCTGCACTCATGTGGGAGATCCAGAAGAAACTCCTGGCTCCTGGCCAACTCTAGCTATTGTGGCTATTTGGGGAGTGAACCAGCAATTGGAAGACCTCTCTCTCTGTCTCTCCCTCTTTCTGTCTGTAGCTCTACCTTTCAGATAAATAAATAAAATCTTAATAGCAATTACTTTCTTTGTTGGAAATTAATACTTGAAATACAATAAGGTACTCCGTTACTTCATGATTGCAAATCTACAGTCACCTTGAAAATCTCCTACTTCAGATTTTTCATCTTATTTATAGCTGTTATAATAAAGATTTCACAACAGAACATCATATACATTGGCCACCTTCTCTTTTTTCATGTATGAGACAAGTGGAAGGGGATCCACCTTCAAGCCAGTGGCTGCTCAAGGTTCACAGCAGTGAGAATAGGCGTCTGTGTTCCCACTGAGCAGATGTACAGGCATGTTCACTCACTCATCCACCAAAAACTGTTGCGTGCCATCTTCTCCAAGCAAAGCTCATTAGGCTGATCATGGGCAGGATTATGTATTAGGTCACACTCAGCTTCAGAATCCTTCATCTGTCTACTTCATGCCCTTCCTCTCACCAGAAGCACTCCCTCTCTACCAAGTAGGAAATAAATGCATTTATCATGCTCAAGAAACTGCCAGTTAAAGCTTATAATCCTTTCTCATGATATGTTATTTCTTTGTAAAAATTTATTTATTAATTTGTTTATTTGAAAGGCAGAGAGACAAGCAGACAGAGGGACATTTCCCATCCATTAGTTCACTCCCCAAATGCCCACTCTAGCCAGGGATGGGTCTGGCCAAAGCTGGGAGCCTGGAACTCAGATAATCCGAGTCTTCCACATGGGTGGGAGATAGCCAACTGCTTGAACCGTCACCTGCTACCTCCCAGGGTCTGCATTAGAAGGAAGCTGGAATTGAAAGCAAAGCTAGGACACAAATCAGGCATCGTGAGATAGGATATGGGCATCTCAAGTGGTGTCTTAACTCTATAATCAATGTCCAATCCACGATACTTGTGTAACCTAAAAAAGGAGAACTTCAAGGAAATGAAAACTTTGATGATGAAATTCAGGCTTTGAATTGTTTCTCTGTGAATTAAAAAATTCTGAAATATTTTTAGCAGTTCTTAAATAATCTCTAGATTATTTGTTCATTGTTTTCTCAAGATAACCAGTTTTGTAAACTGACTAGAGGATCATAAACCAGTTCCACCATTTACACGTGGTAGTGTTTGGAGACGCTCAATAACACCTCATTTCCCTCTGGGCTGGGACCCAACTGAGAGATGTAGCCAAGGGTTAGACAAAAGAGGTAAAGATAAGTTTATCCGCTGGCGCCGTGGCTCACTTGCCTAATCCTCCGCCTGTGGCACCGGCACCCTGGGTTCTAGTCTGGGTCAGGGCGCTGGATTCTGTCCCAGTTGCTCCTCTTCCAGTCCAGCTCTCTGCTGTGGCCCAGGAAGGCAGTGGAGGATGGCCCAAGTGCTTGGGCCCTGCTCCCACATGGGAGACCAGGAGCAAGCACCTGGCTCCTGGCTTCAGATTGGCACAGCACTGGCTGTAGCGGCCATTTGGGGGGTGAACCAAAGGAAGGAAGACCTTTCTCTCTATCTCTCTCTCTCACTGTCTAACTCTGCCTGTCAAAAAAAAAATAAGTTTATCATTGATCACACTTGAAACATAAGTTGTGGCTTAAATGCACAGCCACAATGGGGTGAATTAAACTTATGTCCCCAAAGTACAAGCAAGTAGGAAGGTAGACCACATGCCCTGTGGGGAAATAGAATCCTAGAGGGGAGAAGTAAAGAAGTGTAGCCAAGGATAGCAGCTCAGTCCCTTGACCAAACTCATCAAGGGGACAAGTCATCCTCCTACCTCCAAGGGGAGCAGGTGAAGAAAGAGTGGGTACAGAGGGGGCAGGCTCCGTGGTGCAGCAGGTTAATCCTCCACCTGCGGAACCAGCATCCCATATGGGAGCCAGTTCTAGTCCTGGCTGCCCCTCTTCCAATACAGCTCTCTGCTATGGCCTGGGAAAGCAGTAGAAGATGGCCCAGGTTCTTGGCCCCTGCACCCACGTGGGGGACTGGGAAGAATTACCTGGCTCCTGGCTACGGATTAGCGCAGCTCCGGCCGTTGCAGCCATCTGGGGAGTGAATCAAGAGAAGGGAGACCTTTCTCTCTGTCTCTCCCTCTCACTCTGTAACTCTACCTCTCAAATAAAAAAAAAAAGAGTGGGTACAGAGGGCAGGAGTCCCAGTAAGATCAGTCAAGATAGAACATTCGATGAGCACTTAGTAAGGACCAGAAATGCAATTCCACCCTTTCTCTTAAGTATCTTGACCCACTTTTGTTCAGTTCACATGAACTAAATATTTTTCTTCTCTGTTAGACTTTATGAAAGAGAAACTCAGATAAATAGTAAGGTGCCCATATGGCAGAGCTAGGATTCAAACTCTGTCAAGAGCCAGAGGCTTCTTACCTCCATGTACAGCTTCCCAGCCCCTCACCAAGGGAAGAGTGAACTGTTCCCTTACTCTGCACATGCTTGACTCCAATTATAAGTGGATAAGATGTGTGCACATCGTTTTCATGTTGCACTACTGACAGCTGTGGATTGTAAATGAACCAAGGCTCCCCATCAGAACAAAGGCAGAGCATGAGTGGAGGTATTCAGTCCCCACACTGGTGTGTTCACACCCCCAATGCCCACCACAAACAGGACACAGCATGTAAATGATGTAAGTACTCTGGCTCCCTCACAGTTGGTAACATCAAACATTTCTCATTTCTCCAAAGTTGGATAAAAGTAATGGAGACAAGCAGAAACATCAGTGTTATGTTTACTTTCTCAATGAAAGAAACCACATTGATTTAAGAAAACACTGTTATAAAAAATAAATGTCAAAAATTAATAGCAGTTGGGCCTCTAACTCACTGAGGCAAACAAAAGATTCAAGGATCAGAATAACAAAACCTGGAAAAAGAAAGAACCTTTGGGTTCAAGGATATAAAATCTTCCATCTACATATTATCACCAATGCATATCACATTTCAAAATTAAAATCAGTTCATTATTAGGATAAGTCAAATTCAGGCTTATGTTTTGATCATTATCAAAAAAAAAGGCTTATGTAGTGATCATTTGCCTTCAGTAACTCCTGGGGAGGTCCCTGGACTGTGACAAGTCACTTGAATCTGTTTCTCATTCCCTCCAGGTAGAATAGGTGATTTGGTCTCCTCAAGAAAGAATGTTCTGTCAGAAGGGGTTCAAGAAAGTCATAAAATCTACTGAAATAGATTTTATACTCAAAGTTAGTGATGAATTGAATAAGGGGCAGATAAGTCAACAATTTAAGCTAAAAACATAGTCAACAGTAATTTTGCTAGGAAGGAATCTCTAAGGTAAAGGAAAATATTGCCTAAGATATGAGTCCAGCTGGGGCCGGCACTGTGGCACAGTGGGTTAACGCCCTGGCCTGAAGTGCTGGCATCCCATATGGGTGCCGGTTTGAGACCCGGCTGCTCCACTTCCAATCCAGCTCTCTGCTGTGGCCTGGGAAAGCAGTAGAAGATGGCCCAACTCCTTGGGCTCCTGCCACCCACGTGGGAGACTAGGAAGAAGCTCCTGGCTCCTGGCTTTGGATGGGTGCAGCTCTGGCCATTGCAGCCAACTGGGGAGTGAACAATCCAATGGAAAAGCTCTTTCTTTCTCTCTCTGCCTCTCCTTTCTCTGTGTAAATCTATCAAATAAATAAATAAATAAATATTAAAAAAAAAAGATATGAGTCCAGCTTGGTAGTCTTTTTCTACCGTGGCCAGAAGTCACAATACCAGCCAGAAGATTATGAGCAATAGAAAGATTGGATTGTGGGATCAGGAAGACCTGGCATCACAGCCTGATTCCACCCTGTTTACTCATTAAGAAATGAAGGTCTGGATTCACTGGACCATAGAGAGCTTCAGGAAGTGATAGATGTGTCCAGCACAATGCTGGCACTAAGAACGCTCCTTTTCCTGCCCTCTTCCCCCTTCAAACTCAAACTAAGAAGACATGTATCAGCAGCAGACCCAATCCCAATGCACACAGAAAACCACAGAGCCAAGAGGGAGACTCTTAATACAGCTCATTCCAGAACTTCTGGGAATATGAATTCCAATTTAAGGAAATACATTTTATTAACTTGAGGAAATAGAAATAAACTTCAGCAGACACTGTCTTAAACCTCTCCCACACATCATTTCATTTCATGCCATCAGTAACGATTCAGGATTCAGGGATTCAGCAGATCCTCTAGTGGTGTACTGATGGGGGCACAGAGGCACAGAGACTTGCTCCAAGTCACAGACAGAGAGGAAGACTTGCAACTGGAGAGCGCAGAATGCTGCCTCCACCCTGATGTGAAGATATCCAAGCTTTTGTTAAAACAAAGAGACAAGTCAACATTTAGTACATCAGACATGGCTAACAATTGAGTTCATTAATAAAGAAATAGTTCTAATCAAAGTAACGTATTTCTTCTCACTCCTGAGCCATTTGCTTTGATTTCAATTTCATTGAGAGAAACTAATGTCCAGTAGCTCCATAAAAAGGCAACTTGATGACTGCCCCAAATGTCCCATTCACTAGTTCTGTGCTACTTTCATGATTTACTTTGTCATGTTCCAGCAACCAGGAGGGTACTAAGGCTAGTTGATTGGCTAGAGGCTGGCACCAGGGCTACGACTGGTGGATTTGGATGGAGAATTCCTGGTCAAGACAGAAGGCACCTGTAGCCAAATGACTGCACAAAACTAAAGCCTGCAGGAGAAGTCAAATACCTTCAAGAGACAAGTGCAACCAAAACCTGAGGGAACTGAGAGTGAAGACATAGTGAATGGCCCTGGGTCAGAGCTGAGACAAGGAAGATCAGATATTCCTCCATTTTTGTTACTTTAATGAAAATTCTTAAGGGGACTTCTTCAGAAAGGAGAGGTTTATTTCAACTCACAGTTTGAGATTATCTGGCCGGCGCCACGGCTCAATAGGCTAATCCTCTGCCTAGCAGCGCCGGCACACCGGGTTCTAGTCCCGGTCGGGGCGCTGGATTCTGTCCAGGTTGCCCCTCTTCCAGGCCAGCTCTCTGCTGTGGCCAGGGAGTGCAGTGGAGGATGGCCCAAGTACTTGGGCCCTGCACCCCATGGGAGACCAGGATCAGCGCGATGCACTGGCTGCAGCGCGCCAGCCGCGGTGGCCATTGGAGGGTGAACCAACAGCAAAAGGAAGACCTTTCTCTCTGTCTCTCTCTCTCACTGTCCACTCTGCCTGTCAAAAAAGAAAAGAAAAAAAGAAATTATATGATCTGCTGTCCCATAGTCCAGCATCTGGTGGAAGCTGGTTAATAGTGGGTGTAGAGGCAGGATCACATTGTGAGGCAGGAAGCAGGGAGAGAGTGCTAGACTGAAATTGAATTGAAATACTCAAACCTCTCAAGAGAACCACCCTCCAACCACATGCCCCCAGTGACCAAAAGACCTCCCACTGGCACCACCTCTCAGAAACCATCATTAGACTAAGTGTCTATACTGAACTGATTAACTGCTAATATTAAGACCTCAGAGTTTAAGCAGCTGTAAGAGCTTTGGGTAGACAAAACCTACTCAATGCAAAACAATTAAGAAGGGGAAAGTGACAGCACAAACAAGAGGAGGGGTTGGTCATGCCCAGAGTGCTTTCCTTGAACACCAGCTGATCTTCAGGCTCCAAATGTGCAAACTCAATACTTTGTGATACAGGGATGAGATACTTTGACTTAGAAGGTCAGAAGAAAGGTAGACAACTGTGTGCTCAGAACTGGTCTCTCTAGTTGGCAAGTTTAACATTGAGCAGCAAATGGCTGGTGGAAGCCATGATGTCTCCAGACACCAAACCCAATGAGAAAGAGTAGCCTCCAACCATCTAATGCCCAAGCCCACACTTGGGAAGTGGCTTTCAGTATCACCCAATCCAACCCTTTCTGTTCTGTTTTCTCATATCCCATTGCCCCCCATCTCAGAGCAAGGGCTTGATTAAAGAAAGTAAAATATTGATTCCTTGTGTTTATATTTACAGAAACATAATTCTGTAGTAAGTTTTTTAAAAATATATGTATTCATTATTTGTAAGGCAGAGTCACTGGAAGAAGGAGAGACAGAGAGAGAAGGGAGGGGGGGAGAGAGAGAAGGAAAGACCTTCCATCCTCTAATTTACTCCCCAAATAGCCACAATAGCCAGGGCTGAGCCCAGTTGAAGCCAGAAGATTCATCTGTGTCTCCCACATGGGTGCCAGGGGTTCAGCCACTTGGACCATCCTCTGTTGCTTCCCAGGCACATTAACAGGGAGCTGGATTGGAAGTGGAGCAGCCTGGACTCAATCTGGGGCCCATAGGGGATGCAGGTGTTGCAGGCGGTCACTTAACCCAAGGCACCACAGCACCAGCCCCAACATATTAAGATTTAAAGATCTAAAGCTAAAAAAAAAAAAAAAAAAAAAAAAAAAAAAAAAAAAAGCCGGTGCTGCAGCTCACTAGGCTAATCCTCCACCTTGTGGCGCCGGCACACCAGGTTCTAGTCCCGGTTGCCCCTCTTCCAGGCCAGCTCTCTGCTGTGGCCAGGGAGTGCAGTGGAGGATGGCCCAAGTGCTTGGGCCCTGCACCCCATGGGAGACCAGGAGAAGTACCTGGCTCCTGCCATCGGATCAGCACGGTGCTCCAGCCGCGGCGGCCATTGGAGGGTGAACCAATGGCAAAAGGAAGACCTTTCTGTCTGTCCCTCTCTCTCACTGTCCACTCTGCCTGTCAAAAAAAAAAAAAAAAAAAGGATCTAAAGCTCCTGCTTCTTTCTCAGCCTGCTGGGTCGCAGAACACACTGATTCAAATAAATGGGAACAGACATAGTGGAAGTCAGAACCTAAAGTCCCTGTGACTATGGGATGTTCCACAGACATCAAGGATGTCCATTCTGAGGACAGCTGGCCTGTGATCAGAGATTGTGTCAATAAGGTAGGTGAGGGTCCACTGTGAAACTAACCTGCTCCTGCAGGAAGCTCGAGTGTGCTGGGAAGTGTCTGACTCTGAGACATAACCCTAGCTACCACTTATTTCTTTTTTTTTTAAGATTTTTATTTATTTATTTATTTGACAGTCAGAGTTACAGACACTGAGAGAGAGAGACAGAGAGAAAGGTCTTCCTTCTGTGGGTTCACTCCCCAAATGGCCGCCACGGCTGGCACTGCGCCAATCCGAAGCCAGGAGCCAGGAGCTTCTTCCTGGTCTCCCATGGGGTGCAGGTGCCCAAGCACTAGGGCCATCCTCCACTGCCCTCCCAGGCCACAGCAGAGAGCTGGACTGGAAGAGGAGCAACTGGGACTAGAACCGGCGTCCATATGGGGTGCTGGCACTGCAGGTACAGGATTAACCTAGTGCACCAAGGCGCCAGCCCCGTTACTACTTATTTTTAAAGGATTTTTTAAAATTTATTTTATGTATTTGAAAGGCAGAGTTATGGGGGAGGGGGAAAACACAGAGAGAGAGGTCTTCCATCTCCTGATTCACTCTCCCAAATGGCTGCAATGAGCAGGACTGGGCCAGACGGAAAGCCAAGAGTCAGGAGCTTCTTCTGATCTCCCACGCAAGTGCAGAGGCCCAAGCACTTGTACCATCTTCTGCTGCTTTCCCAGGCACATTAGAAGGAAGCTGGATCCAAATCGGAGCAGCTGGGACTTGAACCAGTGCCCTGTTGTCCTGATTGATGAAACTGAAGCTCAGGACTGTTGAGTGATATCTCCACAGAAGTAGGTTCATAATTTAAAGCCAGGTCTGCATAATCTCTCAACTGGTAAGTTGCTTGCATCCAGGCAAAGGGCCCACCTTTGGGCCTGACTCTATTGTATTCAATGCCTTCCAACTGATGAGAATCAGCCTGGCCCCACATCCCTGCCAGTCTCACATATGTCCACCTTGGCTTCATGTCTGGTACGGGGTAGAAGTGATGGATTCAAGTCAGGTTAGATAGAAAAGTGGAAAATCTATCTTCTCATATTCATTCTCCAACTTTTCAAAATTCACCAACAACATAGACTCCTTTGAATGTACTACTGGACGCTTACAGGGACCCAGCCCTGAAGCAGTGAAGTTTGACACATCACCACTAAGAGGAATCCTCAAAACATACTTCCAGAGATGTTTGCTCCTTCCCAGTTCTTGTGATCAGTCAGCGGTAGATCATCCCACCAGATGCCCAGCAAACACGTGACCCTGGCTGAACACAAACCCTCCGAAGCACAATGTCTGGGTGCACAGCTGGTGGGATTCCGCTCAGCTTAGCATCGCAGAGGCCATGTCTTGCAGGCTCTTGGTGAAGTGAGCTGTTCCCGGCACCATCCCATTTGCCCTGGAGCGAGATTTCAAGGCTGAAAACTCAAAACAATCCACTTAATGCAAAAGATTTGCTCTTCCCCTCACTGAGCCTACTCTGAGTTTGTGCCAAAATAGCTATTAGAGGTGACTGAGAGCGCGAGATGCCTGAGAGGAAATTCTCTCAGGACAAAACGAGAAGAACCTTTCCACCTTGGGCTCATCAACACTGATGAAAGACCAGCAAAGAGCCCAGGCAGGCATGGGATAAAGAACCAGGAGAGAAAAAGCTCAAGGACAATTCTTCTGATTAATTCATCGGCGGCAGGTGGTATAAAAGAGCGATGCAGAGTATGCATTTTTTTAATTCTGCATTAGTGATAAGGAGCCAGAAACAAAACAAAACAAAATCATAACTCCATTGATCACACACAAAGGGCGTCTCATTTTAAAGCAAAATAAGTTCAGCTGTTGCAGCTTGCACACGATTAGTTCTAGTTTCTCCCAGTTGTAGGTAGCATGCTAGACACAGCTATAAAGTTCAAGTGAGAATAATCCCCCAAATGTGCTTCTTTGGCTCATTCTGAGAGCATCTCAGGTTCCCTGTAGTCAAGGAACTAGAAACAGATACATCTAGTATTCCGACTTAACTGTTTGGGTCCTGACCCGGTCTTCAGATTGAACTCTGAGCGAGTGTTCCCAGAAAAATCAGTCTCATTCCTGGTAAAAGGCTAATATCATGCCTGTAGTAATTTGTCCTTTCACAATAACTCTGAAAAACAGAGTTCAGAAAAACAGGGAACGATGGATTTTCCTTGTTTGCTTGACAGCACCTGAGCACGGGAAGCTGTGAGCTGGCAGGTGAACGTGGGCCTCTGTTATAGAAATGGTGGAAAACCTGGTTTCTCTCTGTGCAGGTGGCAAACGCACTTTGGCTGTCATCTGCAGCAAGTGTGCACGTCACATGTGAGCAAAGGCACAAAGAAACCAGGGTGCTTAGTAGCTCCTGTGCCACTCACTGAGACAAGACGCCATGTGGACCATTGCCTGTTGTACTTATGGCTTCCAGAAGGCTGAGTCAGGCTTGCTGGGGCTTGAGAATTTGGTTGCCAGTTAGATTGAACTGTATTACTCATTGCAATGCTGTTAACCACCTCTCCTTGATCGTGGCTACTTCTGAGGGACCTACGTAAGTTATTGTAATACCAATTTGTCACTTAAAGTTATTCCAACAGTTGACCTAGAAATTCCAGATAAAATTTCATGCTCCTCTTAATTTTGAAATACCTTTATTTTTCCAATAAAGTCAGCCAAAGGGAAAGTCAGCCAAAACGACTCAAGATTTTTGAATTGAGTCAGACTTTCAGTCAAATGTTCTTACTTAGATGATAACACAGGGAAGATCCATATAAGACCTACTTTTCACTAATAGAAAGTTGTAAATTTATCATCCTGACTATTTGCACATTGTCTCTATACATAGTAATGCTGAGACTGACTGCACAATTAGCTCTGGAATCAAAATTGGCGTAATTGATGTTCATAGAAGTTTTGCAGGCTCTAGCTAAATGGTGTGTTTAACCAATGAAATAAAAGCCCAGAAGCACAACAATGACAGCTTTAGTATTATCTGACACTGCACTCCACACTCATATGCCTTAAGCTTCATGAAAGTAGGTGGAAAACTGCATTAACTCTTAAAATATGCTCAGTAAATCAGACAATGTTTACCCAGGAAAAGGAAAACCAACCTAAGTATGGCATCTACCTGCAGTACCAAAGAGCTTGACACACAGAAGCTCATCCAGAACTCACTGCAAATCTCATATCCATCATGAGCTTGTGGCTGTATCTACTGCTGCCACAGGAAAATAATGACTTGCCTTTCTTTCCCAACTTCCAAGTATCAGTCAGGTGCTTCTGATTGGTGAGATGTAGGTCAGGAATGTCAAATAAATATGGAAAATATAGTTTTCAGGTTTCTAGCCAGTGGAATACCAATTAGAGTATAAAGAATTTGAAATGATGTTGAATACAGATTGATACAAAATGCTTCGGACAAGAAATGTTTCTGATTTCAGAGTTTCTCAGATTCTAGAATATTTGCATAGACTTTACCAGTTGAGCATACTTACTCCAAAATCCGAAATGCCCCCAAACCAAAATAATTTGAGTGTTTTATCAGCACAATGAATAATTCAGATTTTGTAGTATTTGATGTTTCAGATTTGCAGATATGGATAATCAAGCCATATCACAAATCAACATATTTAGAAGGGCAAACAAACCATATTGCTAATAAATTTCATGACAATCAGGTCAACAAATGAAAGAAAAATAAAGAAAAGAAGGAAAGAAGTTTGAATGGAGAAAGGTAAAATAAGAGTGAGGGACTGACAACTAATTCTGGAGGAAATACAATATTGTCCTAGGAATGGAATAAAACCTACAGATGCTTAAAGATGAGAAAAATTTGAGAATGAAAATTCAAAACCTAGATGATAAAGCAAAAAAAAAAGAAGAAAAATGTTAGAGTGAATAAAGCAAGTTGAAAACTAAAAGACTATTAAAATTTATTATATTTGAAAAAAGCAAAAATCAAATGGACATGTTTAACTATTGGAATTCCAGAGAGGCTAAAATAATGAGTGAAAGTAAAGAAATATCTAAGAAATTAGTTAACATATAAAAGAGATCTGGGAGACTTCAGATCCAGAAAATAATGTCAGGGCTCATTTTTAAAAAAATTTTTATTTTTATTTACTTGAAAGACACAGTTACAGACAGAGAGAGAGAGGAAGAGACAGAGAGAGAGAGCTTCCATCTGCTGGTTCACTTCCCAAATGGCCACAACTGCCATGGCTGGGCCAGACTGAAGCCAGGAACCAGGAGATTTATCTGGATCTCCCACATGCTACAGGGGCTAAAGGACTTAGACCATCTTCCATTGTTTTCCCAAGCCAAAGCTCAACTTAAAAAAATTAGTTTAGGGGCCAGCATTGGAGCACAATGGGTTAAGTTGCTGCCTGCAACACCAACATCTCATATTAACACCAGTTCAAGTCCCTGCAGCTCTGCTTCTGATCCCTCTCTCTCTGGGAAAGCAGCAGAAAATGGCCCAATTACTTGGGGCCCTGACACCTGGGAGGTCTGGATGAAGCTCCTGGCTCCTGGCTTCAGCCTGACCATTGCAGCCCAGGCCATTGCAGCCACTTGGGGATTAATCCACTTTAATCCTGGATTAAAGATCTCTGTCTCTCTGTCTCTCCCCCCCCCCACCTTTTAAATAAAAAAAAAATCATTTAAAAATTATTTTACTTATTACAGAGAGAGAGAGAGAGGGAGAGAGAGAGAAACTGTGCCCATCCACTGGTTCATTCTCCAAATGCCTGTAATGATTCAGGAGCCATCATATGCTGCCTTAGAAGTAGACAGAATTCAGATTCAGGTACTCCAATATGGGGTGCAGGCATGCTGGCTGATACCCTGGGCCACCCCCAGTTAGTGATTATTTTCCTTCATATGCTTCTCCTTCCAAAACCAGAACAATGACAAATAGAATAAAATAAACCACACAGGTGAATGCCTTCAGCTTTCCAGTGAGAAAGTGCAATCTTCAATTGACCTATAGCTAGAGGGTGCAGGATAAGGAACCCCAGAGCTCCTGCTACAGCAATCACCCAGCTATGGAGCACAGGAAAAGGAGGCTTAAATAATACTACGGGGAAACACAGGAGTGTACAATTAAAACAATGCACGTTAACAAGGAACCCAGGCCAGGACCATGTAGTGTATAGCCATGGAGAGGCTAAAGGGACAGAAGTGGGACCAGGGACAGAGTTAGATAGAAATGGAAGGTGCAGTCCACCTTGGCGATGTGGGAGGGAAGGAAAGGAGCAAGGACAAATGTGAAGTAATGCTATAACTAGTACTGAAACAGTATTTTACACTTTGTGTTTCTGTGTGGGTACAAACTGATGAAATCTTTACTTAATATATACTGAATTGATCTTCTGTATATAAAGATAATTGAAAATGAATCTTGATGTGAATGGAATGGGAGAGGGGGTGGGAGATGGGAGGGGTGTGAGTGGGAGGGAAATTATGGGGGGGAGCCATTGTAATCCATTAACTGTACTTTGAAAATTTATATTTACTAAATAAAAAATTTAAAAAAAAAAAAGGAGCAAGGACAAGGAGAAATTAACAATCTTGCAGAAAAGAAAGAGAAGCCTGCGGTTCTCCACTTACCCACAACAATACCACCATCTAGAGAACAGACTAATCCTGCCCAGGAAATGAGTGAGAATACATTAGAGCACACCACCTCCATATCAGACAGTGGTGACATATCAGAAAATGAGGGTTAACCTAAGCAAATCACCATGTAAAGGCTTGACTAAAAAGTGAAATATAAAAGAAAACTGAGAGTCAAACTTTCAAATATAGCTTAAAATTTTCAATTAAAAATCTTGAGATATGGTAAAATGTAATGCATCAGAAATACAAAAGAGAGGAACAGAAATGTATACAAAAAGCAGGAAGAAATTAACTGGGAGTTGATGGGACACAGAAAATAAGTAACGCAGACCTGGTTATTGCCACCATTTAGGGAGTGAACCAGTGTGTGGAAGATCTCTCTTTGTCTTTCCCTCATTTGCTGTCACTCTGCCTTTCAAATTAGTAAATAAAACTTCACAAAATTGTTACTGTACTGAATACATATAGACTATATTCCCTTGTCATTCTTCCCTCAACAACACAGCATGATAACTATTTATGTAGCATTTACACTGTGTAAATCATATGGAGATGGTTTAAGGTATTTCAGAAGCTGTACATAGATTATAGATACTAATTATCCCATTTAATATCAGGGACCTGAAAATCTGCAGATTTGCATATCCGCAAAGAGTCCTGGAATCAGTCCTTCACAGATGCTGGAGAACAATTGTATTACACTAGAAGGGAGGAAGAAGTTAAAGGAAATAATGACAGCTTGCCATAAGGACACAGACGCCTACTTAAGTGGACTACTGCTATTGACAATTGATAATTAAAATAATAAGGCACAGAAATAAATTATAAAGTAATTAGAAAGAGACAGGAATACTTACTCCATTCCATTAATGAATATATGAATGAGTTGAAGGACAGGTGTGTGTATGCACGCATACATGAATGTATGAATGAGAAGGGAAGCTCAGATGTAGAGTGCTGAGGTCCAAACAGTAAACATGGGTACAGTACAGGATTTGGAAAACCATTCATTTGTGATCACATAGCAAAGATTAGGTAAGAATCATCAGTAAAGGCCAAATCTAGTGGGAAATTTTGATGAAGAATGGTACATTCCCACAATGTACCCACAAACTGAGAAAAGAGCAGCTATACAGTTAAAAATGGCGTCATAAAACCTTGACCAGGTGTGGTAGGCCTCCAAAGGTATCCATTCATTAATCCATAGAAGCTTGGGAACATTTTGCTTTACAGGGCAAGAGTATTTTGCTGATATGATTAAAGTAGGGGCTTTGAGATGGGGGGATGTTTCTGGGTTATCTATGTGGACCCAATGTAATCGCCAGGTGTTTTATAAGAAAAAGAAGGAGACAGGAAAGTTAGAATAAGAGAAGATCTGGGTACCGAAACAGAAGTGGATTGACATGGGGTCAAGGAAGATAGGTGCCCTCTAGAAGTTTTAAAAGGCAAGGAAAACAGCCGGCACTGCGGCTCACTAGGCTAATCCTCCGCCTAGCAGCACCGGCACACCGGGTTCTAGTCCCGGTCGGGGCGCCGGATCCTGTCCCTGTTGCCCCTCTTCCAGGCCAGCTCTCTGCGGTGGCCAGGGAGTGCAGTGGAGGATGGCCCAAGTGCTTGGGCCCTGCACCCCATGGGAGACCAGGAGAAGCACCTGGCTCCTACCTTCGGATCAGCGCAGTGCGCCGGCTGCGGCGGCCATTGGAGGGTGAACCAACGGCAAAGGAAGACCTTTCTCTCTGTCTCTCTCTCTGTCCACTCTGCCTATCAAAAAATAAATTAAAAACAAAAAAAAGGCAAGGAAAAGGAATCTCCTTTAAAGCTTACAGAAGAAACACATTCCTACCAACCCTTTTTGGACTTGTGAAACTGTAATATTACAACGTGTGTTCTTTTAAGTGCTTAAATGGGTGGTAGCTTTTAAAAGAGCAGTGGGGAAATAATACAGATTTTGGAAGATGGATATAGAGAGCTATATAACATTTTTTAATTTATCTTTTAATTCCATTTTCCATAAATTGTTGAAGACTTTATTTATTTGAAAGACAGTAACTGAGAGAAAGATGGAGAGACAGAGAGAGAGATATTTCAACTGTTTATTCACTCCCAAAATGGCTACAATGGCTTGGGCTGGTCTAGGCCAAAACTCAGAGCCAAGAAGTCCATCCAGGTCTACCATTTGGGTGCCAGGGCCACAAGCATTTGAGCCATCATCTGTTTCTTTCTCAGGGGCATTAGCAGAAAGCTGGATTGGAAGCAAAGCTTATGGACCTCAAGTTGACACTGATATGGGATGGCGCCATCATAAGCAACAGCTTAACTTATTATACCTTAACACCAGCCCCTGTACCAAATATCGTGAAAAGGTGGACATGGCTTTAAAGTTGAGCCATGATTAGAAGCTGTAAGTATTTTGAAGATCATGATGGGAAGCACTTGGACTGTCTTGAGCAGAGTGTTAGTAGAAACGTGGATGTTAGCAACTCTGCTCATGAGGATTGCAAAGGAAATGAAGAGTATGGTAATGAAAATATGTACAGTCTTAAAGAACACACAAATTGTCCCAAAAGGTCTGTAGGTGAAATATATGGAGGTTAGAAGAGCTGCTGGTAAAATCCCAAATTTTAATCAGAAACATGTTATTGGAAATTAAAGGAAAGCAAACAATACAATGACAGATGGCGTAGTGAAATTGTGCTGTATAATTCTGTGGAAATCTCGACCTCCAAATGATGAACTTGGCTATTAACTGAAGGCATTTCTAAGCAAACTGTTGAGGAGCAGCCTGGTTTCTTCCTGCTTTTCATAGTATATTAGAAGAAAGTTGATAGATTTAGGAATGAACTTTTAAGGTAAAAGGACTCAAGACTTGATGCTTTGGGAAATTTTTAGCCATTCCAGATGGCAAAAGGCATTAAAATGAGGAGATTAACTCTCAGGAAAACATGGCTGAGCAATCTGGTTTTCTGGAATAACGAAAACATGAATATTGAGTAACATAGAGGATTCTTTGAGAAGATTTTTGTACTATTCATGAATACCCTCGACAATTTAAGTAGAGGCTAAAAGTAGTGATGGAATTATTCAGGGAAGATCTGTGAGGCACTCTCTTGTCAAATAAAGTAAACCCTTGAGATACTCACAGGAGATCCAGCATCCATCAGGGTGTGACACCAAGACAAAGATTTCCAGCTTAGACTGAGAAGGACAGAAAGAGCTAACCTGAAAGATGAATGGTGGACTACCAAAATTCTGCAGACAGGAAACAGACCGACAAAATTATCCAGCAGAAAGCACGTGCTACCCTTCATGAAATAAAAAGGATTGACTACCAGGGCAAAGCCATAAGCCCAAGGACTAGAATCATGTTCCCAGGCCTTGGAACATAGCATTGTTTGTTTTGGCTAGATATTGGAATGGCTTGGGACTGGTGATTCCTTTTGCTTTCTGTTTTCTTTCCTCTTGAATATGAACTTCTGTGAGTTTTACACCATAGCCATCCCACCCTTGTATTGTGGAGACAGATAACTTGATTTGTAGTCTCACAGGTCTGCTCCTGAAGAGGAACTCTCCTCCAGACGTATTATACCTAGAGTCTCACCCATAGCACATGTAGATGATGAACAAAGTGCAATTTGGAAGGTTGAGCTAATGACACTTAAAGAAGGGTTTTATTTGGTGCTATAATGGGTTGAAACTTTTGAGGGACCTTGCAATGAGGTTAATATATTCTACACATGGAACAAATCTGGACTATTGGGAGTCAGAAGGCAAACTGTGATGGACAAAATGATGGCCCCGCCCCAAAAATGGCCTCTTCCTAATCTCTAGATCCTGTGAATATGTTCATTTACGTAGCAAAGGTGACTGTGGATGTGATTAAATTAAGGTCATTGACCAGGGGGACTTTCCTGGGTTCTCTAAGAGGACCCAATGGGTTTCTGTAAGGGAAAAAAAGAGTTGGAAGTGTTAACAGTCAGAGAAGAATACTGTCAAGAAAGATGGTTTTGGGATTCTTTAAAAATATCGATATTTTAAAAGACAAAAGAGGCTATGGAAATGTTCCAGATCAAAGAAGGCCCAGGGAACACAACTAAATACAAAGCATTATGTCACACTGGAACCTATTCTAGAGGAGAAATGACACAACTGGAATAGAAGTGACAGAATACCTACGAGATATCTACTCTGCTATTAAAATTGATTACTACAGTATTTCACACGAAGGTCACGCCTTTTTCTTAGGAAATAAAACTACATATTTAGAGGTAAGAGCCACAGATATGTAAATTAACTTCAAGTGGTTCAGAAATAAATATATCTCTATGTGTTTGTGAGTGTGTGAGGAGAGGAATGTTCTCAATAACTGAGATCTTAGATGATAAAAAAAAAAACTATGGAATCTACAGGTGTGAAATAAAGATAAGGAATAAAATAGTTCACTCAAAATTAATATATTTCTAAGAATCTTGTTAATTAGCACTTGTAAATTCTTTGTAATTAATACAGTCACCCTGGGTCTTCCAAGAGTAATTATAACACAGAAGTCATAATTAGAATTCTAGAATTCACTAGTTTTAACAACAGGCAAATTGAATTTTTGTAATGCAATTATGATGTGTCAACATTGGAGTTATGAAGTGCATCAAAATTTGTATTAAAATTTAATCTGTATTTTTAAATGCACAAATTTGATGAGTTACAAGAAAGTAAAATTTCTATCAAATACTTAAATATCTAGAAACCATAATCACCCAAGGATGTGATACTTGTTTTTGAGGTATAAATTATTCATCCAATTTGTTTGAGTATTGAAAAATTCATATTTATGGATCCAGTGCTGTAGTGCAGTGAGCTAAGCTTCTGCCTGTGGCACTGGCATCCCATATGGACACCAGTTCTAGTCCCAGATGCACCTCTTCTGATCCAGCTCTCTTCTTATGGCCTTGGGATGGCCCAAGTCCTTGGCCGTTGCACCCACATGGGAGACCCGGAAGAAGCTGCTGGCTCCTGGCTTTGGATTGGCCCAGCTCTGGCCGTTGCATCATTTGGGGAGTGAACCAGCAGATGGAAGACCTTTCTCTCATCTCTCCCTCTCTCTGTCTGTAACTCTGCCTCTCAAATAAATAAGTAAATAAAACATTTAAAAAAGAGAAAATTCATATTTAAACATTGCACTATACGTTCAATGACACCAAAATAATTAGCGTAAAGACACATTCATGGTCTGGAGAACAACTTCCCTTTTGTGTCAAGGTGGAATAACAGCAATTTCAGGAAGAAACACAAGCAGCATGATATAAAATAACAAAGCCTAGAGCAAAAAAAAAAATGCAATATCGTCCACCACTATATTCTCAGTCACCCACCTAGTGGACTTCAAGAATAACGAAAAAAGCCACATTGTCCACACCCAACTTTTCATAATGTTACATGCATGTTCTTTATGTCCAAGTAAGTTCTGATGGGCTTGGCCTGTACTGCAAATTGGAAATGACTTTGGTCTTCTGTCGCCCCACAAGAGCTAGAAAGAAATTTTCACTTATCACCTGAAGATGTTTCAAGAAATAAGTCAACACTCCTGGCATGCTTTTTATGACATTCTGTAATAGTCTATAATTATCTTCCAGTGCTTAGCCCTACAGTCTTGATTTTTAATAAAAAAGAACCGGGGTCATTGGCTCAAAAGCAAAATTGCATTTTCCGTATCACTCTAAAATGTCAACTAAAATCTAACTTAATCTGTGCTTTCTACTACCCACTGCATTTTAACCCAGCGCTTATGCTGTAATCCTCAAAAATATGACATCGGTCTGCTGTGGCTGCAATGCAGCTTATAGTTGGTGGTTTGAAACAATTCCAGGGCGCTCGATCTAAGGCTTCCACTGTTGAGGAAGAGGGTCATGGTACCAAGACAGACTTACCAGGTTCTTTTCTAGAACCACTTCCTTTCGTACAGCAGACAAGCCCTGCTTATAGTTCAGCACAGGACTCTGGGGAGCACTGAGCAGGCTAAACTAGACACCACGAATTGCCCAAGACAGCAGGGGAGATTCTCCTGTCTGCCTTCTAACTTCAGCGCAGTGCTCGCTCCTTCTCCTTAACTGCCTCTTTCCCTCGGGCGGTTGCTTCCTTTCCTCACGGAGGAACAAAGCACGGAACACCCTCTTGTGAGTCAAGGAGCAGCTAAAACTTTGTCCCTGAGGTTTAAGCCATTCAGTGAGCTCAGATGTGGAAGAGTCAGCACACACACCCCAAAATCCATCGATGACCAGGAGTCCTGAAAACCTCCTGGTGAGCACAAATTTCAACATCTCTCATTCTAAAAAAATTGAATTCAACGCAAGACTAATGTTTGTTGTTGCTGAGCCCTGAGAGCCAGATTCATAAATCCAGTTTAAGGACAGGAGCGTCCCCAGGGCCTGCTTACCACCCACGCACAGATGCTTTTCTCCCTGAGTGGCAACATCTGCTCAACACGGAGAATGAAATCATCCAACTTCTACCCTTTAAATGGGTGAAAACCAAGATTCCGCATCAGGTTTTAATAAATACATAGTGTGTTACCTTCGAATCTCAATTTATTCATGTTATTTTTATGATTTTCTCTCATAAAGACAGGGGCACAAAGCTAATGGTGGAACCCCCAGGGCCACATAAAATCTGCAGCTTTGCCATTCCAGAGAGGAAGAGAGAGCCCAGAGCAGAGGATGAGAAGAAGGGAGGAGACCTAAGACACAGCTGCACAGCATTTTCTAAAGAAAAGAAGCACAGTTGGAGAAGACCTGGAGAGGATGAGCCAAGGGCACAAGGAGAGACAGCAGGCCATCAGAGGTAGTTTCGAAAAAATTAAGAGATTGGCCTGGCAGAAATACACTACTGTGGAAAGAAACTAGTGTGAGATGTTACCAGATTAGATCAGGGGTCATCACAGAGTTTAGGGCTTCTTTCACTTGTCTGTACATCAAACAAGTTGTGTAGTGCATGCAGTGTTCAGGACTGCACATGGGTTCAGCAACGTGATAGTGGACAGACATGCAGGTGGTTTCCCTGTTATTGTTCCCTGATGTTGCCCCTACCTCTTGTAAGGACCTCAACAAAAGGTGGTGATGTTTTAAAGATTTATGTATTTATTTGAAAGTCAGAGTTACAGAGAGAGAGAGAGAGGTGTGTGTGTGTGTGTGTGTGTGTGTGTGTGTGTGTGGAGAGAGAGAGGGAGAGGAGAGACACACACACAAAGAGAGAGAAAGAGAGAAAGAGAGAATCTCCCATCTTCTGGTTCACTCCCCAGATGGCCACAACAGTGAAGGCTGGGACAGGCTGAAGCTAGGCTGAAGCCAGGAGTTTCTTCCAGGAAACATGGATGGCAAGAGCCCAGGCACTTGGGTCTTCCTCCACAGCTCTCCCTGGTGCATTAGCAGAGAGCTGGACTCGAACTGACTCCCACATGGGCTGCCAGCACTGCAGACAGTAGCTTAACCCGGTACACCACAGCGCCAGCCCCCAAGGTGACTTTGCAGCATGGGAGGGGAGGGGAAGGCATCCTTCCTGACTGACAGATCTGCAGACATTTGTGCATTATTGTCAACTAATGGGAACAAGAACCAGAAGGCACTTTATTCCACGTTCCCGCAGAGTCTTGCACCCGATTGATACTTTAGGAACCGAGAGTGGGTGTTACTATTGTCACGCAGTCAGTTCTAACTAGGCTGCATTCATTCATAAGTCCAGCAGCTTTCCCACACAAAGAAATCTCCTGCGTCCCTACCCTTAGCTTTCTGGTGCTAGAGTCTTCCAATAGGTACACTTGCACTGAAATACAGTCTCTTGGTTTTTTCAGAGCTACACAGAGGCCATTTGAGCAACGTTAAAAAGAAAGGAAAGAATTGCTGGTGGCTACGTGGCATCTATAAATTCAACATAAGACATTTTAATAATTTAAGCTGTATTCTTATAAAACCAGCAGGTTGCGCTACATTAAAGTTTAGAAACCTTAATTTCCTTTCCAGAACTAATGAAAAATGTTGTGCCTGCCATCCACTATGGTGAAAAAAAAAAAAAGAACAAAATGTCCAATTCCCACCTCCATTATCCAGCATCTACTCTAGCTGTTCTAAAACACACAAACACTCAGTTATTTCTATCAGCCACTCTCCATTCTTTTTTTTTTTTTTTTTTTTTTTTTTGACAGGCAGATTGGACAGTGAGAGAGAGAGAGAGACAGAGAGAAAGGTCTTCCTTTGCCGTTGGTTCACCCTCCAATGGCCGCCGCAGCCGGCGCACTGCGCTGATCCGAAGGTAGGAGCCAGGTGCTTCTCCTGGTCTCCCATGGGGTGCAGGGCCCAAGCACTTGGGCCATCCTCCACTGCACTCCCTGGCCACTGCAGAGAGCTGGCCTGGAAGAGGGGCAACCGGGACAGAATCCGGCGCCCCAACCAGGACTAGAACCCGGTGTGCCGGCGCCACAAGGTGGAGGATTAGCCTAGTGAGCCGCGGCGCCGGCCATTCTTGAGATGATTATACACATGATTCTCTCTTCAACCAATTTCCTTTAGATTATGGTGGCTGTTTGTATGGGTACCACAAATTCACAGTGAAAGTGTCCCCAGAAGCATGCCTTCTCATGAACCCCTTTGGCCATCTTTATTGTAATATTGTCTTTCTCAACCCAATAGGGGGAAAAGTCTATGAAATTTCTACCTTAACATAGGGGCTTGGGTTATCATCTAGCTTACACGCTCTCACTTCAGACAAACAGCACTATCTTTCCAGAGCCAACATCCAAAACAGACACTAGGTCACTTCCATCAGCATTGCCTTGAAAATCTCCAGAAGAGATTGATAATATGTAGCCGCTGATTTTAAATTATTAATCGTTGTCGAAGGTTAAAAGAAAATGTGAGAGCAGGATGAAAGTCCAGAGTGAAGGCGAGTCTACAAGAAATATTACAAAATTAAGAAAAAAGAAATGCAGCATCAATAATGCAGCAGTCTGGTGAATTAAAAGCGCAACCCACCCATCACAGCCGGCTTCTGGATTCAGTGTTTTAGCAAAGTGATCTGATGGTGCTGTTCTCAATTGCAAAGGGAAGCGCAGATACGTCTATCTTAATCTTTTTCTTCTGCTCTGGAATTAAATAGAACAAGATGGGAGAAGTAAGTGACACTGCTATTTTATCTCTCAAGGGGGCATTGGCCTTGCTAAAAGTCATATAGAAAGACAAGAAATATAGAGAACAATCTAGTTCTCTACTCAGAAAAATAGTCATTTTACCAAAAATAATATGATTACTTTCAGATTTTAGAAAAAGAGTGAACTATGGGAAGAAAATATGACAAGTGGTCGGGAAGCCTCCATTCAGTGTAAACATTAAATATGAATATGAATATGGAAATAAACATTCCTTCCTACCCCCCCCCAAGGCCAATGAGTACTGATGTCCTTCCCAGTGACTGTTGCACCGGGAGTTGGGAGTGGACATCCTGTGACAGTCAAACCAGTGCTGGGCAGTTTTGGTCTGTTGTTGAGCTGAGTTCCTCCCACTGAGCACATCACTGTGTGGCCCCCAACACCAACTGGGGAAGCCCAGAAGTCACTCTGTGCTTCCTTCTGTGGACAGGCCACAGAGCTAAAAGGTTAGGGCCTCAGTAAAAATAGTTATTTCCACCCAATAGTTAGAGCTGGCTGATCCCCTGTCTATCAGTTTCATGTCAATATGGACGCAGCTGGGTCCTTCTGAACTAATAGGCCTGGTCATCTGAATAAACCTCACTCAACAGCCTATTGGGCCACTGGGATTGTATTTGTGCTAAATAAATACTGAATAGTGAATATATCCCTTTCTGCAGCCTTATTATCTGGAACACTTAGCTGTCACCTGATGGACAAAGACAAGGCAGGTGCCCTCTGAAGTTTGGCTTCCTCATCTGCACCAGGAAGGGGATTGACCTGAGAACTTGACAGTTCCTGAGCCACGCTCCTGGCTACTATGCCTAGAGGTCTTCTAAGTAATGTGTTCCTGCCGTCAAAGGCCAGAGGACCAAGAGCGTGCTTTTCCAATATGTTAAAGAAAATCTGCTTAGACTCCAAGACGGCTGCCTAGGGACAAGATGTGCTGATTCGGAACAGAAGAGACTGGTGGAAGCTAAATGAAGGAGGCGTATTCCCAGGGAAGAGTCAGAGAGACGTCTGCCTGGAAGTTCTACAGAAATAAGAGGAATGCTATGGGGCAGCGTGGAAAGTGTGAACCCGCAGCAGCAAGTGGGAACATAGCACACACGTCCCATAGCTGGAAGCCGAGAGGCCAGATTCTGAGAGCGAGGTGGGAGCTGACTGTGGCAGCCCCACCACTGGTGATAGTGCCAGAGGGAGAACCTCGCAGACCTCACTGACTTTGGGTCTGGCCTGGAGCCTGAGAAGGGGGCAGGGTACCCACCTAATCCAGGGAAAGAAAAGCACATTTTTCCCTTGCCGTCTCCCCACAAGGGGTCTGGCTACCAGCTGGGAGCAGGTACCATTTTGGCACCAGTAGAGGCTGTGGCAGCTCCTGTGTGCATGCTTCCTGTACCCTGAAAATCTCATTTATAAATGAAGGAGAAATAAAGACCTTCTATCACAAAGAAAGGAATTTGTCACCACTTGTCCAGCCTTACAAATAATGTGTAAGAATGTGCTGCATGGGGCCAGCACTGTGGTGTAGCAGGTAAAGCCACTGCCTGCAGTGCTGGCATCCCATATGGGCACTGGTTCGAGTCCCAGCTGCTCCACTTCTGATCCAGCTCTCTGCTGTGGCCTGGGAAGGCAGTAGAAGATGACCCAAGTCTTTGGGCCCCTGCATCCATGTAGGAGACCCAAAATTTGAATGTAAATAGCCTAAATTCTCCAATTAAAAGATACTGACAGGCTGAATGGATTAAAAACCAAGACACAACTATTTGCTGTGTACAAGAAACACAACTCAAAAAACAAAGTTACAAGCAGACTGAAAGTGAAAGGATGGGAAAAGATATCCCAAGCTAATGAGAAGCAAAAGTGAGTAAATGTAGCCATCCTAATATCAGACAAAATAGACTTTAACATAAAAACTGTTAAGAGGCAAAGAAGGGGGCCAGCGCTGTGGTACAGCAGATAAAGCCACCTCCTGCAGCGCCAGCATCCCATATGGGCACTGGTCTGAGTCCCGCCTGCTCCACTTCTGATCCAGCTCTCTGCTGTGGTCTGGGAAAGCAATAGAAGATGGCCTAAGTCCTTGGGCTCCTGCACCCATGTTGGAGACCCAGAAGAAGCTCCTGGCTCCTGGCTTCAGATCGGCATATCTCCAGCCATTGATGCCATCTGGGGAGTGAACCAGTGCATGGAAGACTTTCTCTCTCTCTCTCTCTCTCTCTCTCTCTCTCTCTGTGCCTCTACCTCTCTGTAACTTGGCATTTAGCAAGGAGTGAAGGAAATCCTTACTTCGTTTTAGTGACATGGGGAATGGAATGAAATTGCAACAAGAGAAGCTGCCATAGACAGTACCTAGCTACAAAGACCAGTTATAGAAGCCAACTAGAGAGACAAACTCTGGAGACCACACTTTCAACTAAACATGCTCAGACTCCATGCATCTGATGGATTTCCGGTTTGTCATAATATAAAGGAAATACAAGGAACCAAAGTCATAAAGGAGAGGTCCAAGTGGCAGCCAGAAAAGAAGTGAGGCCCTGTGAGGGAAATGGTAATGGTACGTGAATACCATGGAGACTGTTCACGAGTGGAGACATTCTACCCAGGGAACGTGCTGGCATCTATCACCAGCACAGGGACTGGCCAGGAGTGTGTGAGGGGTCCCCCACAATGCATGTTCAACAGGCACTGCTATTATGAGCATTGAGAACACACTGGTGAGGTGGGCATTTGACCTAGCAGTGAAGATGCCTACGGGTTCAACTCCCAGCTCCGACTCTCGATTCCAGCTTTTTGGTAATGCAGAGCCTGGGAAGGAGGAGTGATGGCACAAGTAACTGAATTCCTGGAGACCTCACAGACACTCGGATTGATCTTCCAGCCCGCAGGTTAGCTGTTGAAGTCATTTGTGTAGTGAACCAGTGGATGGGAGCTCTGTCTCTCTCTTTCTCTGTCTGTCTGTCAATTAAGCGGTATTTTTTAAGCATGCTACTTACAGGCCAGCGTTGTAGTGTAGCAGGTTAAGCCACCACCTGTGATGCAAACATTCCATATGGACAACAGTTCGATTCCTGGCTGATCCATTCTGTCCCAGCTCCCTGCTAATGCTTCTGGGAAAGCAGTGGAAGATGGTCCAGGTTCTTGGACCCCCGTACCCACACAGGAGGCCTGGAAGAAGCTCCTTGCTCCTGACTTCAGCCTGGCCAAGCCCCATCTGTTATAGTCATTTGGGGAGTGAGCCAGTGGATGGAAGACCTCTCTCTCCCCCTCTCTCGCTCTCTCTCTCTAACTCTGCCTTTCAAATAAATAAATCTTATTTTTAACAAAAGGAGTGCTGTTTAGAAGAAACTATAGAATAATGCCAGCTCTTCTACTGGCCACTGCAGTTCATGACAAATGGGAGAAAAGACAATTGTGAAAATGAAGAGAAAATTCTAGTCACTTGTAACTCAGTATAGCCCTTGGAGACTGTTTCTTCGTGAGGGAACTGACACTCATTAACTCTTAGCCCACCTCTGGGCCCTGGAAACCTGTTACTTCCAAACAGGTGGTTTTTGCTCCTCCATCCCAGTAAGCACATCATATATATAATGTGAATGGTGGTGAACATGACCCATCTTGGAAATCCTAACTAATTGCCTCCAGAGACCCACACTTGCCTCATTTTCCACACATCCCTGGAGCTGTTCCTTCTCGCTTTCCTTCCTGTAATTATCTTCCACTTTCCAAGGCTGCGTGCTGGTCTGTGCAAGAAACATGCTATGCCCTCTCCTCTTGCTCCACACTGGTCACCAGCACCTATTCCAGTGGTATCAGCCAATGACAGTCACAGGCAGCGTGAATCCATGGCTTCCTGAGCTCCAAGCCCGTGTCCAGTATCACCATGTAAATGCCCTGCAGACATCTCAGGAAGAAGCTTCACATAGACCTCCTTATCCTCCCTGTCCAGCCTCTCCTCCTGCCTTCTGTATCGCTGATGTCCAAACGATCCGAGAGTAAGGCCAGGTGCACATTGAACTCCTCAAGTTCATCAGCCCCGTGCATGGGACCCTTCCAGAGTTCTGAGTGAAACCTGGGGCACTTGTGAATTCATGATTTTGTATTCTTTTTCTGTAAGATGAGACTTCTAAAGTTATAAAAAGCTTCTAGGTCAAAAAATTCTGGATCTACCCATTCTCTGTCGTCCACAGGTCTCCCTTGCATTTGGTCCTGTTCCGAAACAGATGTGAGATACGAGGCTAATTTAACACAAACCAGCTGCTGTAGGTCAGACTCTCACCATTCCTCCCGCACTCACTGCAAAAGTCCATAAACCGATTTCTCTGCCTTAACCTCCCCTCCGCACACAAATCCATTCTTCAGTCTGAAGCCAGAGTGAGTTTTCTTTATTTATTTATCTATTTACTTGACAGGTAGAGTTATAGACAGTGAGAGAAAGAGACAGAGAGAAAGGTCTTCCCTCCGCTGGTTCACCCCCCAAATGGCTGCTACGGCCTGCACGCTGAGCTGATCCGAAGCCAGGAGCCAGGTGCTTCCTCCTGGTCTCCCATGTGGGTGCAGGGCCCAAGCACTTGGACCATCCTCCACTGCCCTCCCGGGCCACAGCAGAGAGCTGGACTGGAAGAGGAGCAACCGGGAATAGAACCCGGGGCCCATATGGAATGCCGGCACCACAGGCAGAGGATTAACCAAGTGAGCCATGGTGCCGGCCCCCAGAGTGAGTTTTCTTAAACATAAATCTGACCACAGGAGTGCATTTCAAAAAGTATGTGCAAAATGCATATTATGAAAACACACAAATGTTTCAAAATGTTTTTGCACCAAAACAAGCTTATCTTTTCATTTCCCTATGAATGCTCTGAATGCGCAAGCATCATTTCCCTCATGGTATCTCATTATTACTGAGACCTTCTTCTGGCCTTGGAAACTGGGTTCAGTGCCGCAGCATGCAGCACATGCGCTGTGACTGCCTGAGCCCTGTCCGTCTCTGCCTCTTACTTCCTCCATGCTGGGAATGCCCGGCTGGTTCAGGTTCTCCAAACTTGTCACATGCTCTCAACCTCTGGGCCCGATGCATTCGTGAACTTCCCCAAACCCATCAGAAAGCTCCCCGTTCTCCCTCCCTTCCCCCACAACACCCCCACCTGGATGTGGGCGCCCTTCTTAACTCTCCTAACACTGGCTCACAAGGCTAATCCTCCGCCTAGCGGCGCCGGCACACTGAGTTCTAGTCCCGGTCGGGGCGCCGGATTCTGTCCCGGTTGCCCCTCTTCCAGGCCAGCTCTCCCCTGTGGCCAGGGGGTACAGTGGAGGATGGCCCAAGTGCTTGGGCCCTGCACCCCATGGGAAACCAGGATAAGTACCTGGCTCCTGCCATCGGATCAGCGCAGCGCACCGGCCGCGGCGGCCACTGGAGGATGAACCAATGGCAAAGGAAGACCTTTCTCTCTTTCTCTCTCTCTCACTGTCCACTCTGCCTGTCAAAAAAATAAATAAATAAAATAAATAAAAAATAACTCTCCTAACACCACAAGCTGTTTTTCTTTAAAAAAAAATATTTATTCATTTTAAAGTCAGAGTTACACAGAGAGAGAAGGAGAGGCAGAGAGAGAGGTCTTCCATCCTCTGGTTCACTCCCCAGTTGGCCGTAATGCCTGGAGCTGAGCCTATCTGAAGCTAGGAGCCAGGAACTTATTCCGGGTCTCCCATGTGGATGCAGGGGCCCAAGGTCTTGGGCCATCTTCCACTGCTTTCCCAGGCCATAGCAGAGAGCTGGATCGGGAGAAGAGCAGCCAAGACTTGAACCAGCGCCCATATGGGATGCCGGCACTTCAGGCAGCGGCTTTATCCGGTACACCACAGAGCTAGCCCCCACGAGCTGTTTTTCATAGCTGTTTTTGCCCTCCTATGCAATGGCCTGCTCAGTTGTCCACTCCCCACCAGACTCTAATTTCCTGGGCAGCAGTGACCTGACTGTTTGGTGCACCCTCTGCACCTGGCAGGCTTCTGCAGGAAGCAAGAAATTCAATAAATGTTAATTCAATGGGCTAAGTGGAGAGAAATGGATAAAGAATGATGCAGGCCCCACACAGGCCTTCAAATGTTTTACTGAGTGTTCATCTTGCTTAGAAATACAGAACAACTCTTAGAACAGTGCCTGGAACACAGGGACTCAGTGCTTAATGGATGACAGAGAAGAACTCTCTGCTGTCTCTCTGTAGTTATCCTGGATGCTGGCACTGTGATATTGGTAGACATATCTTTCACATGGCCAAGACCCTATTTTGGGAAGGGAAAAAATTCAGCACAATTTACCCTAAAAGATAAAATGAAAGCATGATTCCTGTCCATGCCAATTTTGCTGGAAAATCATTCAATAGTGGAAACATTCTGACTGATAACCTCAAAGGTTATTGTATCGAATTCAATCAAAACCTCTTCACTCAAAACAACGCCATCTACTGAAAGAAAATAACAGTAGCTTTGAAAGGAATTTCTCAATTTCACTGAAGAATTTGGTTTCAAATTACTTTGAAAAGAATTTCACTAGGCATAGCGGTTCCTACTCCTATTTACAGTTCAACAAAAATATAGTAAGCCCAAAGCAGGATCATTGTAAAATCTACAGAATTTTATCCTCAGAATTTTATCCTGCACCAAAATGGCCAGTCCCCCTCCCCTTCACCGACCACCTGCAGACAAACAGCACCTGCAGGAGGATGAGGGCGGAGGCTGTGGCATGCTGAACTTCCTGCAGGGGGCACTGTCTATCTGTACTCAAAGACACTTGGCGACATTTCAGAGTCCAGAACCTGCCTCTGTGGCTGAAGATATTTTTTTTTTAAACATTTCCAAGTGAAGTCTCCAAATCCAATCCTGCTCTTGAAAGCTTGTTAACTATTCTCAACCTAACCCCAGTTGCTCAGGGCCCTTTATGGCCTTTTCTTGTAGCCGTTCTAGCAACACCTGCCACTGGAGAAGGAAGAGGGAGACAGGAGACAGCACAGAAAAAGTCCTGAGTTTGACGACCTACCCCACCACCACCACTTCCATAAAACATGGACAAGGTTGGCAATCAGCCATAAGCCTAGTGGCTAGGATGCACGTGTCTCCTACCAGAGTACCTGGGTTCTAAACTGGCTCCGACCCCTGATTCTGGCTTCCTGCTAAGTGGCTCAAGTAGTTGAAAACTCTTGTCTCAAGTAGTTGACCTCCTGTCACTATGGGGGAGATGCAGATTGGGGTCTGCCTCCTAACTTCGGGCTGGCCCAGTCCTGTAGTTTGTGTACATTTGGAGAAAGAACCAGAGGAGAGGAACTCCCTTTCTCTTTCTGTCTCTGTCTTCTGCCTCTCAAATAAATAAATTTTAGAAAACACTGTAGACGTATTCTTCTCCCCTCCGCCACCACCAACACAATAATTTTTAAAATGAAAAACACAAACATTTGCAGGTTGATCTCGGTCAAGTCATTGCCTGGCCCAGTGGTTGCACCCACCCCTCACACACTGGTCTCTCCTATCTACTACTCACCAGCAGGATGGCCCCCAAGCGGATCCGTTCCTTGGACAAGAACTTTCATGAGCATTGTGAGAACTGGCCTGTCAAGTTACCCAGAGAAGCCTCCAAACAGGTACTCAAACTCCACCTAGTATCTGAGGAGGATGGAGATTTGGTGCTCGCAGACTAGGATGGGTTCCTGACATGATTCATGAGCCTGAGTCTCATGTTATTCTCTTGAGAGGATCTCTCCCAAAAGATCAACAAAAACGAAGTATTTCTGGAGAGTCAGTTAAAGCTTTTTCAAATTTAATGCATGTGTGCCTACAATGTAGTGTCCAGTGAACAGCTGGAAAATGTGCAAATCTTTCAACCACACCTGTGAAGGAGCTATGTTCTTCACAGCAGCAGAGCTCAATTAAGTGCAACCACAGGTAGATTGAAAGGCCACCACAAAACACACCAAACACCAGCGTTAAAGGAAATGCTTACTGTTGGGTTGGGGGAAACCCAACAGGCTGGAGGGAGAGGACAAGAGAGGGTGAAAAGGGCAGAGAGAGAAGAGGGAGGTCGAGAGAGAGACAGGTCAAGAGAACGGCATCCCATATGGGCACCTGTTCTTGTCCTGGCTGCTCCACTTCCAATCCAGCTCTCTGCTGATGGCCTGGGGAAGCAGTGGAAAATGGCCCAAGTGCTTGGGCCCCTGCACCCGCATGGGAGACCTGGAAGAAGCTCCTGGCTCCTGGCTTCGCAGCAGCTCAGCTCCGGCCATTGTGACCATTTGGAGAGTGAATGGAAGCCCTCTCTGCCTCACCCTCTTTCTGTCTTTAACTCTACCTCTCAAATAAATAAAAAAACTTTGAAAATAAAAATCAATGCCTTCAAGCATGATATTGACCTGCTAACTAGTGAACAGCTTTGCCAGGAGGAAACAGAAGGCTCTCAAAATGCAATGCACATATACGTGTTGCAGGTTTTTAAAATGCACTAAACGTTAGACTCCTCATCATGCACCCTGACCTTCTTTCTGCTCTGGTCTGGCTACATCAACAGGAAAGGCAGATTGATGTCTGGGGAGCCACCAGTGGCCATTGCACCAACCCAGGGGAGACCTGTAGGCTGAGCAATGGTTTGCAGTGGCTGATGACCTTACAGGTTGTGACCATCTGCCACCTCAGAATGGATGAAGCTAGTAGGGAGAGTAGGCACTGCTATTCAGTGAAGCAGAGACTGCACAAGGAACCAAGCCCTCCGTCAAAACAGAAAATGCTCTCCTGAGAGTGAGCCATCAGCTTTCAAACCTTCTGACACCATTTCATACCCAGTGCATGTGAAAATATCCAGTATGAATGCAGGCAAAACAACTGCAGGTGTTTATTTTCCATCTAAGTACATGATTTTGAAAAAATAACCTGAGAAATCCTTTTAATTCAGTATACACTTCTAAGCATTTATTCTAAATACACAGAATTTTAGTCTAAAACTAAGGTGCTTGATAGCATGTTATTTGTGTTTTTTTAAAAATAGGAAATTATGACTGATTAAAAACAATGGAAACTTTTAAAAAGTAACCATTATAATCCTTTTAATTCGGGCCGGCACCACGGCTCACTTGGTTAATCCTCTGCCTGTGGCACTGGCACCCCAGGTTCTAGTCCCAATCAGGGCACCGGATTCTGTCCCAGTTGCTTCTCTTCCAGTCCAGCTCTCTGCTGTGGCCCGGGAGAGCAGTGGAGGATGGCCCAAGTGCTTGGGCCTCTGCACCCGCATGGAAGACCAGGAGGAAGCACCTGGCTCCTGGCTTCGGATGGGTGCAGCGCTGGCCGTAGTGGCCGTTTGGGGGGTGAATCAGCAGAAGGAAGACCTTTCTCTCTGTCTCTCTCTCTCTCACTATCTAACTCTGCCTGTCAAAAAAAAAAAATCCTTTTAATTCAGTAATTACACTTCTATAAATTTAAACATGATTAAGTAATGAAGTTGTTAAGAGCTATTTACAATTTTTAAATTAAGAAATTTCTTACTAACTTATAACTAAGTAAAACAATGCAGCATTATTAAATTATTAGAATCACATTTTAAATAACTATCTAAAAGACACAAATAATATATGAAATGATTTCGAAATTGAAGTCAATTTAATGTTTGCATAAAGTGTTAGCCGAGGTCCACCTGGGCTTACAGAACAGGTAAGGAAGGACACCTTAATTCTTTAGCAGTCTCACACAGCAGTGTTAACAGTGTTCAAACAGATTTACATCATCAGCTACCATCAACTAGCAAATGCCTCCTAACCACATCAGGATTCAACATGAAATTGGATGCTTCCAGGAATATGACTTCTAACAGGTGTGCATTTAAAGAAATAGAAAAAGAAAGAATTAAAGAATGGCGATAAAAGTTACTTCCACAAGGTGGTTTTGCTCCTCCATCCCAGTAAGCACATCAGAAATGAAAATGGACAAAATTTCTAAATTAATGTTTTCTGACCATAGCAGGGGTGGGGAGTGCCCATTGGAAAGTTACAGCTGTTGGAATAACTTCCTGCCTTGTGTTGCAGCCTTGGAGCAGTAGGCGCTTCCTTGTTCAGAGGGCAACCTTACAGTTCTTGGGTATCCCACCACATTGTCATGCTTCACGAGTGTGCAGTGTAACTTAGGAGCCTTTAAAACTTGAGCTCATGATGTTGTGTATGACTGTGGCTTTTTTTTAACGGGATGCTGGTTACTCTCCATGTGCATAGCCTTGAGCCCATTCTCCAAATTTTTATCCTTCTCGGTGTCCCAGGAGGCTGACCTACACAGAGGACATCACTGGAGCTCCTTGCAGGCTGGTGTCTGTGGATATTAGCCAGTGAACAAGCTCACTGAAACCCAGGACAGAGGAACGGGATCAGGGTGTCTACACCCTGTCCCTCCAGCATCGTGCCTTTGAGGTAGCCGTATCTTTCCTCAACAACAGCTGCCTCCAGGCCCTTCTCCCAAGGATGCAACTCCCACAAGTCCCCTTTCTCGCTACTCCAAGACTGTCACACACTTTATATTAGTGCCCATATCTGTGTGCATCACCACTATTCAGGGAGGGAGATCTTGTTCACTCATATCAATGAATATTGTATATAATTACATACTGAGTATAATTTATGTCTCATCTATTTTAAGCATGGTGTGCTGTATGTATTATTAATATGTAATTTCTTATATTTACATGTGAATCTTACAAGAATATATAGTATATATTCTTATGCAGCCTTATATTTATATGTGAATCTTACAAGAATATATAGTATATATTCTTATGCAGCCATAACAGTAATTTTATAAATCCTGTATAGTATATATATATATATATATATATATATATATCTGATATAATACATGCAGAAAGAGAGAGAGACTTGGATGTACTTGGGATTTACTAAGCATAGGTAGGAATGGTTCTAAGAGTTTGTGTGTTTGCTTAGTAGGAGTCTAGATCCTTTAGACAATGTGTTTAGAAGGAGGCTCAGATGGATGGAAATGTGGGATGGATCTCTTATTCGCAACATGCTTGGACACCCCCTAACCTTACCCTATGGCAAAGCAAAAAGAAACACACTGAGGCTAGCATTGTGGCACAGTGGGTTAAGTTACTGCTTGAGACACTCACTCCCCAACCCCTATCAGTGCAGGTTCCAGTCCCAGCTAATCTGATTCCTGTCACCATGTGGGAGACCCAGATGAAGTTCCTGGCTTCTGACATCACCCTTACTGGCTAAAGAGTCATTATAGATTAAATTATACAAATAATAACAAGAACCACTAGGCAGCCTGGTTACATTGGTATAAGAATGAGAAAGATGGAACTCCTGAATTCCAGAAGCATGCTACATTGTTGAGATTTGTAGAGAGACAGGGTCCTGGTAATGCAGTTTATAACCTTTAAGGTGAGAGAGAACAGTTGTTCTTAGCACTGACCAAGAGAAAACACCTGACATATAAAGTATAACACAGGCATACCTCACTGACTTTTCACTTTGTTTCACAGATATTGCTATCTCTGTGCCATCCCTGGGTTGAGCAAGTCTATTAGTGTCATTTGTCCAATACGTGCTCACTTTCTGTCTCTGTGTCACATTCTGAAAATCCTTGCAATGTTTAAAACTTTGCCAATCTTATTGGATCTGTTAAGGCGATCTGTGATGTTTAATGCTACTATTGTAATTGTTTGAGGATACCATGACCTTCACCCATGTAAGACAAAAAAACTTGAGAAATATGGATTATCAATGTCTCACTGCTCCACTGACCAGCCATCTCCTGATTTCTCTCTTTGTCTCCCATCGTGCCCCTCTCTTTCCTGAGACACAACAGTAATAAAATCAGGTCAAGTACTAAACCTACTGGGGTGGACCTTTGGTGCCAGTGATTGACACTGCTTGGGACACCCACATCCCATATCACAGGGTCCTGGTTCAGTCCCAGCTCAGCTTCCAGTTCTAACTTTCTGTTAATGTGTACCTATGGAGGCAGAAGGTATAACCCAAGTATTTTGGTCCCTGCCACTCAAACAGAGGACCTGGATTGAGTTTCAAGCTCCTGGCTTTGGCTTAAGTCCCGTATATCACAGGCATCTGGAGAGAAAACCAGAAGATGAAAGCTCGCTCGCTCTCTCTCTCTCTCCCTCCCTCCCACTCACCTCCCTCCTCCCTCCTCCCTCCCTCCCTCTCTCTCTCCCTCTTTCTGTATAACTCTTTCAAATAAATATATAAATCTTTCTAAAAATAGCCCTATAGTCATCTCTATTGTTCAAGTGAAAGGAGATATCCTATATCTCTCACTTTAATCAAAATCCAGACCTGATTAATCTTAGTGAGGAAGGCTTATGTCCAAAGCTGAGGTAGGCCCCTTGTGCCCAGCAGCTGTTCATTGATAAGGTACCTAGCCATTCAAGGGCTCTGATGCAGATGTACGAGATTCATATTTCCATGAATGCTAACACAATATCCATTCTGAAGCCCACAGATCAAGGAGTAATTTTTATGTTCACACCTTATTATTTAAGGAATATATCTTATAAGGCTATAGCTACCACAGATGGTGATTCCTCTGTTGGATGTGGGCAAAATCAGTTGAAAACCATGTAGAAAGGAATCACCATAGGAAGGAGTGGAGCATGGCCCAAGTCCTTGGGCCCCTGTACCCACGTGGGAGACCCGGAAGAAGCTCCTGGCTCCAGGTATTGCTGCCATCGGGGGAACGAATCAGTGGATGGAAGACCTCTCTCTCTCTCTCTCTCTCTCTCTCTCTCTGCCTCTCCCTCTGTAACTCTGCTTTCTAAATAAATAATTAATTCTTTAAAAAATTAATACCAAAAGTGTATCTGTTGGCAACCAATATGAATCCAAACAGATACTTATTTCATGACAAGCCTGCTTCACATGGAAATGGACAGCAAGGAGTGGAACTGGAATTGAAACTTCTGCTTTCTATAGAGAATCATTTACACATTCTACACATTTATTATTCATATATTTTTATTTCAGAAGCAGAGAGAGAGAAAAAGAGAGCTCCTATTTACTGGTTCACTCCCCAACTACCTGGAACAGCAAGAACTGAGCCAGGACTGAATCTAGGAGCCAGAAACGCAGTCTAGATCTCCCACACGGGTGGCAAGAATCCAAAAACTTGAGCTGTCACCCACTGCTTCCTAGGATCCACATAGGCAGGGAATTACAGTTGGAAGCAGAGTTGGGGTTTGAACCCATGTACGCCAATATAAGGTACAAGTGCCTTGACCAGTATTTTAACTACTAAATGCCTGTCAGAAGCTTTGTAGCAGCCTCGGTATTTAGCCATGTTCTCTCTCTGCACTTGCAAAGGCCACAGAAGTCTCTGGTTCCAAGATAAAATCGCACACCAGAGCCAAAGCAAGACATGGAAAAGCACATGACCCTGGAAGGATGCATGGGGCTCTGTGGAAGGCAGTGGAGGGGATACAAATGGCAAAGACAGATCAGCCCAACACACATGGCCCTGTGAACTCAGCACATCCTTCCCTCTCTGAATCTTGTTTCCATCATGTGTAGGAGGTGAGAATAAAACACACAGGATTTAGCACTACTCTAGGGTTTAAATGGAATGGAAAGACAACAACACAGAGAGTGTGGAGGTGTGCCTCCCACAGACAACCTTCATGGACCTCTATCAAGACCACCTGTTAGCACTGCGTGGTCCTGGACTGATGACTTTTCCTCTCACCCAGGCTTCTTCATCTGTAAAATGGGCAATGGTACTGCTTACCTGTAAGGCTCCAGGGAGGGTTATATGGCACATGTAAACACTTACAATGCCTGGCGCATCTCTCATGTTCGATGAATGTCAGCTGCGATATAATGACGATGGTAACCTTGAAGAAGACTGGGGATAAAGACCATCCCAGGAGAGCATTTCAAGCATAGGAAGCCAAGACACTGTGGCAAAAAATAACCTACATGATGGATCTCTGTGGGTGAGACCCCAGTGGAAAGAAGGGGCTACCAAAGAAGGAGGTACTTTCCTTTGAAGGGAGGCAAGATCCACTTTGCATATAGCCCTGTCTTAATACCAATGGAGATTGTGGACTCAAAAGGCTTCCATAGCCTTGGCGGCTCATGTCAAGAGCCTTGGGTGATTACTGATGTCATAAACAAGAGTGTCAATTGTTAAATCAACAACAGGAATCACTGTGCACTTACTTCCCATGTTGACCTCTGTCCTTAATGTGTTGTACTATGAGAATTAATGGTATAACTAGTACTCAAACAGTACTTTATACTTTGTGTCTTCAAACAGTACTTTGTGTGTCTGCGTGGGTGCAAACAGTGGAAATCTCTACTTAGTATAGAGTTGATCTTCTGTATATAAAGTGAATTAAAATGAATCTTAATTAAAAATGGAATGGGAGAGGGAGTAGGAGGTAGGATGGGAGCCATGGTGGGAGGGTAGGAATGAGGGAAGAAACACTATATTCCTAAAAGCTGAACATATGAAATTTGTATTCATTAAATAAAAGCCTTAAAAAAAGACCATCCTGTGTGAGGAGGCCAGGACACAACAAAGCTCCCATGGTGTGCAATCCTTCCCACAATCAGCGACCCACGCGCTCAACCCCTCAAGCAGCAGCCTCCCTATCAAACTGTGCCAGTGTGCCTATAGAAACCTGATGATGTTAGGATCTATGGGAAAAACCTGACTCATTTGCATTTTTCCAGGACTCACCTGTGACTTAAACATCTTTTTTCTCAAACTTTTCCAAAAATAATCTATTTTGTTCTCCTGTGTGAGTTTGTTGGAAACTCACTCAATCCTTTTGCTACAACATTCGACCTAAATAATCAAAACAGTCCAGGAGCTGAACCATCACCAGGCAACTTTTCTATGTCTTCTATATGGTTTGATGATAGGTGAGAAAGATCTGTCCAGACAGACTCATGAAAAAGCGTTATTGTATTATACTCAATTACTCTCATACACCACCCACAGATACTGTGGGGAGAGAGAAGTGGCAGCTCTATGTGATGTGATTTCAGCATTCCAGAGATTGTTTGCTTTGCCATGAACCATGAATTTCTCCAAAATCTCACATCTGTTTTTCATGTTGTCATGTTGTTCTAGAAAAATGTCAAAATAGTTTAACCAAAATAGTATTTGGACCTCCTGCCTTCTGTAGTGTATTTATGTGTACATGCTTGGAAGGGTCAATAGCCCATTACTACATCCAACAAATAATATTGAAACAGAACTTATATCTTATATCTTTGTAAATAAATCACAAGAAAAGAGAGCAGTGCCTCTAGCAACGAGACCAAAAGACCGTAAAAGAAATAGATAGATACTTTTCTTCTGAGTAAAATATATATATGTGTGTGTATGCCTTGGCTATCAAAACATCCATATATTTCTTTTTTTCTATATGTTTTATTATATTCCTGTATTTCTTATGTCGCCTTGCCTTGCCTTGCCTTGCAAAAACGCAAACCAATCAGCTTAGAAAACTGACCAAATGAAACATAACGTAGAGTAGTGGTTCTCAAATCTTTCCCCTCATCAGGACTGTGTGGAGCAATGATGAAAACTTGTCCCCAACATGACCTGGAGTCACAGAACCAGTATTGTGGTGCCTACCCTCCTGCATGGTATTTACTTTCTTGGGCTGATTCCTCAAGGAGAAATGCGGACTGCCACAAAATGAGTTTCCAGATCTGTCCAACACCAGTGGCCCATGAATACTGTGCTGTCTCTGCAGCCCGGACCCCCAGGAAAGCCTCCATACCACCTGGGTACTGTTGCTCCATAAAATCCACAGATTCCCCCCTTTTAACTTAGTCTCCATAACTTGTTGTGATCAGATATAACAAAGACAATTAAAGAGAGAATATTTCATTTCTATAGAGAAAAGTTTTTTTACTTCTCATTATCTTCTCGAAAGTAAGAGAGGATTTGTTCTAATGAGTTGAATTCCAATGTCCCCCTTCCTGGGAGGGTTGACATAATACTAACAAAAATAACAATTAACATTTATTAAACACTTTCTGTATGCTTGACATTATGAAAAGACATTTGTAGCCATCATCATTTAATCATTAATGTAAGCCCATTAGATATGCACTATTATCATGCTCACTTTAGTCAACAGAAAGCATACTCAGAATAGCCTTTTAATCCACTCAAAGTCACAAGTAAAAGAACTGAGATGCAAAACTAAATTGTTTTGATCCTAGATCTGGGGCCCTTGACCTTGGTGAAATTGTATAATATAACTTTACATAGTTTACAGCATAGAACTGCAATTCTACCCCAGAGTGAGCTTGTAGGTGAAGTTCCAACAGAGGGTCAAGTGAAGGGATGAGGGAGGGGGTAAAGTCAGAAGCACACTGGGCACAGCAAAGGATCTGAGTCAGAAGAAGGAGGCCCAGGGGCCGGCGTTGTGGCACAATGCATTAAGCTGCTGCCTGCAATGCCAGCACCCTTGTGGGAGCCGGTTCTAGTCCCAGCTGCTCCACTTCCAAACCAGCTCCCTGATAATGTGCCAGGGGAAGCAGCAGAAGACAGCCCACTAACTTAGGTCCCTGTACCCACATGGGAGACCTGGAGGAAGCTCCTGGATGCTGGCTTCAGCCTGATCCAGCCCCAGCTACTATAGCCATTGGGGGAGTGAATCAGCAGATGGAAGACTCTCTCTCTCTCTGTCTCTCTCTCTCTCTCTTTCATCTCTGTCTATCTCTAGCTCTCTCTCTCTCTTTCTGTAACTCTGCCTTAATAAATAAATAAATAAATAAATAACTCTTTAAGAAAAAAATAGTGAGGCCCAGCACCAGCATCAGGCTAAGGATGTGGAAAATACCTGAGACTCACAGCCACATTGAAATCTGGGAAGCTGTTGGAAGCCGGCCAGCATCAAACCAGGGCAGCTCATGTGCAACTGGGAAGATTCAATAACTGGAAATGAGGTGAGAGTCGGTCCCAAGTGGGCCCTGAAACGAGACTCCTGAAGAAGAGGGCCTACCTGTCTGGAGGAGCCATCCTCTGCACCCACCCCTGAGTTTGTCCAGGCTTTCTGTCTTTCTATTCCTGCCTGTGGAGTAGCACAGTAAGCACTGGGGAGAGGCCAGTAGTGCACAGGCACTATGCCAACTCTTCATGGGCCATGCTGTGGGGAGCAACTGAGACTAGCCTAAGTTACTGGAATTAAGACTTATTCTATGCATCTGCTCTCCCACAATATGGCGCTGGGAGAGGAGTAAACAGCTTCTACCCAGCTGCCTCTCACCAACTTGACAAGCTGTAGGAGCTGCTCCTGATTGGAGGAGAGCAGCGTACTCGGCGTGTGGGTAGCAGAGTTGGGATTGGTGGAAGAGGACTATAAAGGAGGAGAGAGACAACATGCACCAGGAACATCTATCTGAAGGAACACCTGTGCAGCCCCCGAGAGAGCCGGCCGGCGGTGTGCCGCTCCCCCGCGGAAGTGGGGAAAGTGGCTAGGGGGAACCGCCCTTCCACGGAGGTGGAAGGGACGGTAGCCAACCCGGGAAGAACCAGCAGCAAACCCGGGGAGGGCCGAGCAGACAAAAGAACAGCGCAGGGTCCTGTGTCGCTCCTCCACGAAGAGGGGGAGCGACACCATGCCATCCAAAATACTGAAAAAAAAAAATGCATTGATTCCTAAATTACTCAACATCAGAATCATTTGAATTGCACCAACAAACAAAATTCAATAGGACATTGTAACATTTAAAGGACTCTACAAGATGTATTGGGAACATGCCCATTCCCAGAGACCCCTAACACATTGCCTACTGTATTTAGACAAAAATTTTAAAATAAAGCTTTTTAAAAGCTAGTAAGGATCGGAGCTGTGGTTAATGGGTAATTTACAGATTTAAGTTATTCTTGTAGATAACATATGTCTAAAAAATGCTTAATCATATTTATTTCAGTATTTATTTGAGAGGCAGAGAAGGAGAAAGAGAAAAAGACCTACTGATGCCAGCATTGTTTCAGTGGGTTAAGCTGCCACTTGCAGCTGTCAGTATTGGATAGCAGTTCAAGTCCTGAGTACCTGAATGCTCCTCTTCTGATCCAGCTTCCTGCTAATGTACCCGGGAAGGTAGCAGAAGAAGCCCCAAGTTCCTGGGCTCTTGCTGGGAGCCCACAATGGAGTTCCCTCCTGGCCCAGACCTGGCTGCTGCAGCCACTTGGGGAGTGAACCAGTGAACCAAAGATCTCTCCCTTAAAAACTGTGAACCAGAAAAGAGAAATTCCTTTAACTGGTAGAGATTCTTCAATTTTTAAAACAAAAATCTTAATGGTGAAATGTCGAGATTGGCATCAAGGTAGGGATACTAATTTTAATTATTTCTCTTCTCAGAAATGCAGAGCAGCATAATAAAGTAAGCAAAAATATCAGCTGTAAGGTATTGAAAAGAAAAATATTATTTGTAGACATCATATTGCACATGTAGAAATTTCAGTATAATTTATGACTATATGAAAATATAGAAGCTAATCTGAATCCTCAAATAAGTCAGCAAAATAATTGTATTCCTGTTTACCAAAAATACACTAAAGGAATATGCAATTTAAAAATCAAAGTTATTTCAGACTTATTTCGTTTGTAAATTAGAAGACTTGATATAATAAAGATCTGAATTTCTCCAAATTAATCTAGATATTCTGCTGTCTAAGTAAAGAATTTCAACTCAAACAACAGAAAAATGTCAGTGTACTTGTGTGACTTGACACACCGATTGAAATTTTATATGGACTTGCAAAAATCCAAGAACAGTCAAGGCATTTACAAAGAGGAGCAATGCCAAGGGAATTATCCGTCCAGAGAGTAAGAATGACTGCCAAGCTGTTGTGAATCAGGCTGTATGATGAGGTAGGAGGAGAGACAAACAGACCAAAGGGAAAGAATAGAAAACATAGGAACAGTCTCACCACCTGGTTCATGGTGGAGGTAAATTATAGTACAACAAGGCGACAGAATTGCTCTTCAAACTGTGGTTGTGTGTCCACTGAATATCCACATAGAAAAAGTCATCATTGACTCCTGCTTCCCAAGTGATTAAAAAACAAGCTCCAGGTGGACCTGAATGTGAGTAGTAAAATACAAAACAGGAGGACAGTTCGAGAATTAGAGTAAGCAAGAAAAAAGAGCCCAGGAAAATGCCAATAAGTTGGACTACAAGGGATCTTTCAAAAGACACCATTAAAAGAGAAGATAGGAAGCCTGTGAAGTGGGAGAAGATATTTGCCAAAGGTGCAACGCATAACAGATGTACATCGAGAATACATGAAGATCTTTGACAAATCAGCACTTAGAAGACAGAGCAGCTCAGAGAATAAGGAGTCCAAATGGCTGCTCAACATATGAAAAGGCTTTTAACTTTGATAATCATCGTGGAAATAAAAATTGAACTTACAATGTAGTATCATATATAATCCATAATGAGTAAAACAAAAAGTCATTAAACCAAGAGTGGATCAACTGGAACTCCCATACATACACTGCATGAGGGTTCACAAATAGTTATAGCTGTTTTGGAAAAAGCTTTGGTGATATCTGCTAGCTGCACCTCTGTACATCTTATGACCCAGCCATTCCAGTTCTGGGTTTGCTGCCAATGGAATGATCCAATATGCTCCCCAGAAGACAATTACCAGAAGGTTCATGACACTGCTGTGTAACAAACGCTAGAGACTCCCCAAATGCTCTTCTACAGTTGAATAAAGGGGAAAAAAAAAAAAAAACAACAAGGTCTATTGATACTAAAGAATTCTGTTGAGCAATGAACAAGAATGACACACAATTGCATATAACAGCTTGGACAAATCACCAGACTAAATTGAATAAAAGAATCCAGACATAAAAGAGTGCACATTGAATGATCCTGTCTAGGGTTCACAAACAGTGTGGATCATTCATGTTAGAAGCCACGGTGGTGGTCTTTCTTGGTGACAGGAGCAGAAGGGAACAGGGTCGGGAAGGAAGGATATAGGGCTGTCCTTGGGGATGGAGTTATAAGGGTGTGATCACTTTGTGAAATTTGATCAAATTGTAGACTAAAAATTAGTACTATGCCTTTGTCTGCCACTTTTCAGTAACAGGTATTTTTAAAAATAAGTAACAGAAGGCCGGCACTGCGGCTCACTAGGCTAATCCTCCGCCTTGCGGCGCCTGCACACCGGGTTCTAGTCCCGGTTGGGGCGCCGGATTCTGTCCCGGTTGCCCCTCTTCCAGGCCAGCTCTCTGCTGTGGCCAGGGAGTGCAGTGGAGGATGGCCCAAGTGCTTGGGCCCTGCACCCCATGGGAGACCAGGATAAGTACCTGGCTCCTGCCATAAGATCAGCGCGGTGTGCCGGCCGCAGCGCACCGGCCGTGACGGCCATTGGAGGGTGAACCAACGGAAAAGGAAGACCTTTCTCTCTGTCTCTCTCTCTCACTGTCCATTCTGCCTGTCAAAAAAAAAAAAAAAAAAAAAGTAACAGAAGGTGCTGAAGCACAGCAGTTTATGCCGCTTCTTGGGACACCCACATCCATCACTGGAGTGTTATTTCAAGTTCTGGCAGCTCTTCTTATTGAGCTTTCTACAAATGCATCCTGGGAAATAGCAGGTGATGGCTCAAGTGCGTGGGCCCCTGCCACCCTCTTGGGATACCCAGATGGAGTTCCTGGCTCTTGGCTTCAAACACTGCCCAGATCGGGCTGTTGCAGGCATTTGGGGAGTAAACCCATAGATGGAAGATATCTTTCTCTACTTTTCCTTTCAAGTAAGAGGTTGAGAGGAAAATAAATAAATAAAAATCTTTCAAAAAGTAACAGAAGGGTGGCTGATTGACCTAACAATTAAGTCATTAATTAAGCAGCCACTTGCCACATCTGAGTGTGTGGGTTTCATTCCTGACTCTAGCTCCTAATTCCAGCTTCCTGCCATGTGCACCCTGGGAAGCAGCAGTGATGGTGCAAATCAGCTGATTCCGGCCACTCGTACAAAAATGTGTGTTAAGTTCCCAGCTCCTGGTGTCTGCTGAAAGCAGAAATGAGCCAGCAGGTTGGGAGCTTTTTATCTGTCTATGAAATAAATTTCAAAATTTTTTGTGTTAATCAAAATATAATGAGTAAAAACTTAACAAGAGTTTTTAAAAATTAAATGTGAGTTAAAAAAACTTAACAGGCTGGCATTGTGGTGCACGGGAAATACCCACACTCCATATCAGAGTGCCAGTTCAACCCATGGCTGCTTGGGTTTCAATCCAACTTCCTCCTAGCGTGCCTAGAAAGGCAGCAGATGATGGCTTAAGTACTTGAGCGCCTACTGCCCACAGAGACACCCAGATGGAGCTCCCAGCTCCTGACTATGGCTTGGCCCAGACCTGACTGTTGCAGGCATTTGGGGAGTGAACCAGCAAATGGTAGATTGTGTGTGTGTGTGTGTGTGTGTGTGTGTGAATGTGCATATGTGTGTCACTCTGTTTTTCAAATAAATGAGTAAATCTTTTTGATAAATTAGCAAAAATTTGTATTCTAGAAGCAAAATATCATGCCAGTCATTTACATTTCCAGAAAAAACCATAGGCTCCAGTTCAGTAAAAGCAGCACTAGCCTCCGAGTGAGACAGAGTGTATTTGCCTCCTACCTGAAGTACACACTAAGGACAAACTCAGCCCTGGTCCCTTAGCCCTACAATCACACTGCTGAGAAATGACAGACTGGCTCTGCTTTTTTGGGGTCTTTGACCAGGGAGCAGGATCCTGTTGGTAACAACCAATGGTCCTTCTGGAAACATAAGAGAAGTACAGGCAAGGCTATTCCCAGAGAAAGCCAGGGAAAGAGTAGCAAGTGTGATGGTAGATTAATTGGAGCTACATTACTGTGAACTCTAACTCTTTATTTCTTTTTAAAAAATATTTATTTGAAAGGCAAAGTGACGGAGAGAAGGAAAGAGATCTTCCACTACCAGCTCACTCCCCAAATGGCCACAACAGCCAGGTCTGGGCCAGGCTAAACCAGGACTGGGAATTCCATGCAGGTCTCCCATGTCTTCCCAGGTGCTTTTGGATGGGAAGAAGAGCATCCAGTGCTTCCCCAGGCTCGCATGTGGAATACAGGTGCCACAAGCAGAGGCTTAACCTGCACCGTGGCGCTGTCCCCTAGTGCTTTATTTCTTTTATTTCTTTGAGATTTATTCTATTTATTTGAAACACAGAATGACAGTGAGGAAAGAAAAGAGAACTTTTTTTTTCATTGTCCATCCTTTTATTTAAGGTCTACAAATTTCATTCATTTCCTATATACAAATTCAGGAATAGAGTGATTCTTCCCACCCCACCCTCCCTCTCACACTCCCACCCTTCTTCCTCCTCTCTCCATTCCCACTCTTAATTTTAACAATCTATTTTCAGTTTCATTTATACTCATAAGATTAACCCTACAGTAAGTAAAGAGTTCAAAAAATAATATGAGGGGGGAAAAAACTGTTGCTCAATACATGGTTCACTTCCCAAATGGCTACAATGACCAGTCCTGGACTAGACCAAAACCTAGAGCCTGGAACTATATCAGGGACCCCCATGTGGGTGGCAGGCCCAAGTATTGGGCCATGATCTGCTGCTTTCCTAGGAGAATCAGCAGGGAGCTGAATCAGAAGCAGAGCATCTGGGACTCAAGCCAACACTCTGATAGAGGATGCCCACGTCATAGGCGGTTGCTTAACCTGCTGCACCATAACATTGACCCTGCCTTTCTTTATGTCTTGACCTAAGTGATTATGCTAAAATGTGCAATTCATGGGAAGCTCAGAGAAATTTCCAGCAGCATATGGAAAAAGTAGGATGTGGCTCAGAGTCCCAACACAAAAATGCAAGCACCAGATCGATTTCTATATAACAAAGCCAGTTTCTTGCCTCTGCTTCATTCCCTGTGTTCTCTGGGCTTCTCCAGAAGCTGAAACTAACAAAGGGAGTTTGTGAACTGTGTTTTTGAACAGAAGCATGTCCCGTGCAGTCAAAGGGAGAGACAAAGTCAGTGAAACTCATACAGGAACACACTACCCAGACTGCCTTCGCTCAGTCCTGGGAACGCACCTGAAAATACCTGACAAGTAGCGTGTCAGGACTACCCTGTGCCAGAGGCAAACAGCTGCACACAGGTGGGTGTGGCTGGGAAGCTCGCAGGCCAGGAAGCCCAGGTGTGCAGTGTTGGCAGCTAGTAAGGTCAATGAGGTGGCCCCAGGATAAGGGGTAGCACGACTCATAGCTGAAAGGGGAGACTGCGGGGGCCCAGTGGATCTGGACGGATAAGAGGAACCCTCTATGATGTCTTTGCAGGCTAGAAAACACACAGTTGTTACCCCCATTATTGAAGGAAACACAAGGAAAATGCAATTATTGGTACCACCTGCAAAGTATCCTAGAAAACCTTATATCAAATCACTCTGGATTCATCCCAAGTTTAATATGGGTGTGTGCATTTGAGCATTCTGCCCGTCTGAAAATCAAAAAGAAAAATGGAGTCTCCCTCTAGCGTCCAAAATGCTGTTGCACAATTCTGTTGTAAATTCGTATGACAAGATATTGCTTAATCATCTAGAGAAAGAATTTCTGAGCTGCCTGTGTTTTGTTGAAATTTCTGTCTACATGTGGCAGTTCATTTCTTTGGAGATAGTCATGATGCTCAATTAGTTAATGCAGAGCAAAAGTCAGCCAGCATTTTCTGCAGAGAACAAATGCTAAATATTCTAAGTGTTGCCAAGCACAGAAGTCTCCATTGCACCTCCTAGTTCTGGTTTTTCATCATGTTATTTTAATAATTCATCAAAAATGTAAAAAGCATACTTTTTTAAGATTTATGTCCTTAGTCATTTATTTGAAAGGCAGAGTGACAGAGATAGAGGGAGAGAAAGAGATCTTACATCTTCCCGTTCACTCCCCAAACTCCTGCAACAGCCAAGACTGTGCCAGGCTGAAGCCAGGAGCCAAGAACTCTATAGGGGCCTCCGACATGGGTGGCAGAGACCCAACTCCTCAGGCCATCACCCACTGCTTTCCCAGGTGCATTGGCAAGAAACTGGATCGGAAGTGGAGCTCAAGTTAGCACTCCAATATGGAATGCGGGCGTTGTAAGTGGTGGCTTAACCTGCTGCATCACATCAGCTCCCTAAAAACATGCTGACTATATATAAGTGGGGCAGGTGGTGAGCAGCTGTCCTAACAGTCAAGATGTGCGTTGGGACGCCTGTGTCCCACTTAGGAATGTCTTGTTTTATCATGTGGTCCTGGCTCCTGATTCGAGCTTCACACTCATGCAGACCCTGGGAGGCAGTGGTGATGGCTTCAGTAACTGGGTTCCTGCCATCCACGTGGGAGACCCAGACTGAGCTCCCAGCTCTTGGCTTTGGCCCAACCCAGTCTCAGACTTTTTGGGAAGTGAACCAGTGCATGGGAATTTTCTCTTTCTGTCTCTGTGTCACTGGAAAGAAAACCAAAAAACAGGCCAGAGTAGCTTATAGTTTGTTGATTCCCAGAAAGACTTCCCCTATTTCTAAAGAATATATAATTATTTCTTTTCTATCTATTTTAGTTAGTATTTAATTTACTTATCATAAATTACATATGTGTAGGTTGATACATATGTTGATAATATTAAGATGTGGCTTTTTTTTAGCGCTTTAAAGTATTTGTCAAGTTCTTTACAAATATCCTTGGTTTCTATCGTTTATGCTTAGGTTAGTTTAAATTCTAAAGAAGAATCATGGCATTTTGGTGGATTGCTAGAACTTAAAAGAACCTCTCTCCCAGTGCAGAAATTCTTTTTATTTATTTATTTATTTTTTATTTTTTGACAGGCAGAGTGGACAGTGAGAGAGAGAGACAGAGAGAAAGGTCTTCCTTTGCTGTTGGTTCACCCTCCAATGGCCACCGTGGCCGGCGCGCCGCGGCCGGCGCACCGCGCTGATCCGATGGCAGGAGCCAGGAGCCAGGTGCTTTTCCTGGTCTCCCATGGGGTGCAGGGCCCAAGCACTTGGCCCATCCTCCACTGCACTCCCTGGCCACAGCAGAGAGCTGGCCTGGAAGAGGGGCAACCGGGACAGAATCCGGCGCCCCAACCGGGACTAGAACCCGGTGTGCTGGCGCCGCTAGGCGGAGGATTAGCCTAGTGAGCCGCGGCGCCGGCCGCAGTGCAGAAATTCTTAGTACAAAATCTTTATAAGAGGATCACTCCACCTCCAGTCAACATATTTCCGTGGTCCTTTTTCGGCTTCCTGAGTAATCACTAGAAGATTCTATAATCAAATTGCTGAGCTACAAGTGTTCTGCTGAAACTCCTATCCAGATGTGGAAATTTCCTTTATTGGAGATAGTCAAGCTTGTCCACTACATCTTCCTTGTTCTTGTCCTTCATGTATTTGAGAGGTCAGGGCCAGCTTTGTTAAGCTGGTTAAGCTGCTGCCTGTGACACCAACATCCCATGTGAGTGCTGTCTTGAGTCCGGCCGCTCAGCTTCTGAGCCAACTCCCTGCTAATGTGCCAAGGAGAGCAATGGAAGACGGCCCAAGTGCTTGGGCCCCTGCACCCAGGTGGGAGACCCAGATGGAGTTCCAATCTCCTGGTTTTGGCCTGGCTCAGTCCTGGTTGTTGAGGCCATTTAGTGAGTGAACCAGCAGATGGAAGATTCATATTCTCATTCTCTCTCTCTCTCTCTCTCTCTCCCCCACCAATAACTCTGCCTTTTAAATAAATAAATAAATATTTTTAAAAGATTGAAGATGTTATCACGTCCCACTAAATTTCCTGTTTTTGAGACACCATCACCAACTCAGATGTGGCACCAATCCTTGAATACGCTCTTGTTTTGTGTGCAGGGCTGCCTTTAATAACTATCAGCCTGTGACTCTGGATAAGACACTAAATGATGCAGTGGACAGAGTCCAGGCACCACAGTCACAAAAAAGGAATTTAACCTGACTCCAACTCTTATAAACTGCAAATCGTTTAACCCCACTACACCTGTTTCCTTATCTGTAACAGATGTATAATACTAGTACACATAGCACAGGCTTCTTCAAAAGGAATCCATTTATTTGAAAGGCAGAGTCTTTTTCACACACACACAGAGAGAGAGAGAGAGAGAGACAGGAAGAGAGTGAGAGAGAGAGATAGAGGGAGCGAGAGAGAGAGAGAGATTCCTTCCACTGGTCCACTCCCCAAATGGCCACAACAGCCAGGGCTGGGCCAATCTGAAGCCAGGAGCCTCAAAATCCATCTGGTCTCCCACACAGGTGGCAGGAACCCAAGCGCTGATCCGTCAGCTGCTACTCCCCAAGTGCGTTAGCAGGCAGACAGACGGGAAGTGCAGCAGCTGTGACTTGACTCAAGCACTCTCACGTGGAATATGAGTATCCCAGGCAGCGCCTGGTCTGCTAGCTGAGCACCCTCCAGATAGCCTTCTTGATAGGCTTCCTGGTGACAACTCATTTAAATATTTATTAAGTGACTGGAATACTAAAAAATCCTCAAATTTTCACTTCACATATTTTATCAGTAATTATTTGTGCATGCAAGAAGACTTCAAAAAATTGATAGAAAATTTAATTAAAATAGATTATTTTGGTTCAAAAACATTTTAAAATCATGCCTAACTTTCTGTAATACCCAGCTTCATAATGAACATTTTACATGAATTTTTGAAGTATCCTAATAAGAATAATAATTAATACAATAATTATAATTATTAATTATAATAAGTATAATAATTTGGGCTTATTAATACTTCACAATAAAGATACATTATGATTCATTTAACTCAGCTATGAGTTAATTTTTCAATTGTAACACTTTAATTTAATGATGCAATAATTACCTTTGAATACGAACCTTTTATCTTCAGAGGAATTAAGATTTGTTTTCATGAGATTCAATGATTTTTTACAGTGCTTCTCTCTATCATTGAGGAATAGTGGTTTTTTTTTCTTCTTACTATTTGTTGAAATCTTTACTTAGTGTAGGGTTAATTTTATGAGTATAAAATATGCTGTAACTGGATCACTGTAAAATTTAAAAGAAAGGACGAAAGAGAGAGAGTGGAACCATGGGCAGGAGGGAGAGTAGGGTGGGAAGTTTCACTACACTCTTAAATCTGTACTATGAAATACATAAAAGTCGCTCACCTTAAATAATTTTCAAGTGAAAAAAATTTTAAAGTTTGTAGAAATGATTAATTAAATATCTTTATTTTGTGCAAAACACTTTGAAATCTATGAATATAAAGGATCTTCAGAAAAGTTAATGTAGCTTTTTGTTTTTGTTTCTGTTTTTTTCTTTTTCTTATACAAGTGTTGATCTTTTTTTTTTTTTTTTTTTTGACAGGCAGAATGGACAGTGAGAGAGAGAGACAGAGAGAAAGGTCTTCCTTTTGCCGTTGGTTCACCCTCCAATGGCCGCTGCGGCCGGTGCACCGCGCTGATCCCATGGCAGGAGCCAGGTGCTTCTGGTCTCCCATTCGGGTGCAGGGCCCAAGCACTTGGGCCATCCTCCACTGCCTTCCCTGGCCACAGCAGAGAGCTGGCCTGGAAGAGGGGCAACCGGGACAGAATTGGTGCCCCGACTGGGACTAGGACCCGGTGTGCCGGCACCGCAAGGCGGAGGATTAGCCTAGTGAGCCGCGGCGCCGGCCAAAGTGTTGATCTCTTTACCTAGAATAGAGTTAATCTTCTGTTTCTAGATCTTGGGACTGGCACTGTGGCATAGTGGGTATGGCCGCTGCATACAGTACCAGCAACCCATATGGGAGCTGGCTGGAGTCCCGGCTGTTCCACTTCCAGTCCAGCTTTCTGGTGTGGCCTGGGAAAGCAGTGGAAGATGGCCCAAGTCCTTGGGCTCCCTACTCACCTGGGAGACCTGGAAGAAGCTGGGAAGAACTGGGAAGTGAACCAGCAGATGGAAGACCTCTTTCTCTCTCTCTCTCTGCCTCTGCCTCTCTGTAACTCTGCCTTCAAATAAATAAATAAATCTTTTAAAAAAAAAATAGATCTTGGGGTCAGCACTGTGGTGGAGTAGGTAAAGCTGCCACCTACAGTGGCAGCAACCATTATGGGCATTGGTTCAAGTCCCAGTTGCTCCACTTCCAATCCAGCTCCCTGCTAATGTGCCTGGGAAAGCAGTAGAAGATGGCCCAAGTCCTTGGGCCCCATACCCTTGTGGGAGATGGGGAAGAAGCTCCTGGCTCCTGGCTTTGGATCCGCTCAGCTCTGGACATTGCAGCCATTTGGAGAGTGGGTGGAAGACCTCTCTGTCTCTCTCTCCCTCTGTCTGTAACTCTGACTCTCAAATAAAGAAATAAATCTTTAAAAAATAAAAATGAATATTTTTAAATTTCCTTTTTCCACAAATTTTGTACAGTACTCTCATATGTATTTATGTATAGTATGTATACCTATACAAATGTGTATATACTTATATAATAAATACACAAATCTATGGAACATTTTATATAGAATATTTTACACTGATTTAAACATTGTGATTCATTGGCACATACATACATTTTTATGTACATACATACTGATACATGATGTGATTTATTGGTTTTTTTGTGTATTCTAAATTAGTAAAATCCTATCAATTTATTGTGTATAAGCACTTACACCGTATGTGAATGTTTTACTTGGGAAACTATAGATGTTAGAATTGGTTAGGTAGAATGAAAGAGGTAAAAGCAAATTGTTACACATAGACTTGGTCAATGCAAACTATACATACATTTTTTAGATTAAAAAAAGGATTTGTTTTCAGATGTACAGTCACTGGGTCAATTAACATAAACTCATTCAGTCTCATATGGCACACCTATTTTCAAAATATTATATCCAGTTTGGCCTTCCATCACCAAGTTTTGCATGTGACCATCTAAATGTATCTTCATCACTATTGAGTCACTAATTTTTTAGGTATTTTCTACGATTTAAGGTTCACTCTTTTTTTTTATTGGAAATATCTCCGCTCTCCTATAACAGTTAAGATAAAAGAAGGGGAGATTAATCAGGAATAAGTAGATGTATTAGAGTGTTGGGAAATATTCTGTAGGCTTATACATGCAAGTGTATGTGGGGCCGGTGCTGTGGCTCACTTGGTTAATACTCCACCTGTGGCATCGGCATCCCATATGGGTGCCGGTTCTAGTCCTGGTTGCTCCTCTTCCAGTCCAGCTCTCTGTTGTGGCCCCAGGAGGGCAGTAGAGGATAGCCCAAGTGCTTGGGCCCTACACCCGCATGGGAGACCAGGAGAAGCACCTGGCTCCTGGCTTCGGATCAGCGCAACACCGGCAGTGGCAGCCATTTGGGGAAGGAACCAACGGAAGGAAGACCTTTCTCTCTCTCTCACTGTCTATAACTCTACCTGTCAAATAAATAAAAAAAATTTTAAAAACAACTATATGTGACAGTACTTCAAAAGTTTCATGGAAATTGGAATTAAAAGATAAGTTTATTTTGATGCGAGAATCCATGCATACAAGGGGTTTTCAAAAAGTTAATGAAAAAAGCCTAGTAGAAAAAAAAAAGCTATGCATGGATTTCAAAATGGTTTTGCACCAAAATAAGCATTAATTCCATCTTTCCCATAAACTTTCTAAGAATTATTTGATTTTATTTTGTATGCTCCAGAGGCAGAGAAATAGAGAGGCCCACCCATGGTTCACTCCCAAACGCCCACCACAGCCAGGTGTTGGCCAGGCTGAAGCCAGGAGGCATCTATTCAATCAGGTGCCTCATAAGGGAGACAAGAACGCAAGTGTCTGAGTTACGGCTCGATGTCTCTCACGGTGAACAACCTCAGGAAGCGACATCAGAGCCAGGTCTTACACCAGACACTCCAATGTGGAATACAGATGTTCCGAGAGGCGTCTCAGCCACTAGGCAAAGTGCCCACACCTTTAAAACTTAGATGAAGTTCCCTCACCCATGCCAGGATGCTCATTCCCATCAGCACAACTGCTGGCCCCTTCCCCGAGCCTCTGGCAGCTCTCACCTGGATTAATACAATGGCATCCTGATTTCCTTTGTTCCACCCCAGACCACAACCCCGCAGCTCAGTCATCGTATGAGCCACTGTGTGGTCCTCTTAAATGGATCACTTAGTGGTAGACCACACCACCTTGCTGAGAAAAACTCTGAGACAGCTCCCCCAGCTCATTCAGGCTAAAAGCCAAACAACATGGCGGCCCCAAGGTCCTACACCCTCTTTCCCGGGTCCCTGCCTGACTCCCTACTCCTCTGCTCGCTCACTGCTATTCTGACCCGGGAGACTGTCGCCACCCTAGAGCCCACCCAGCATTTCCCACAGCAGACTCGACCCTGGCTTTTCCCTCTGCCAAGGATGCTCTTCCTCTGGGCTGCCATGTGGCTTCCTCCTCACCTCCTTCAGCCTAAGCCTAGAGACCACCAATTCAGGGCACCCTGACCATTCTATTTGTGATTCAATGCTTTTCAAACCATAATTCCTGGGGTTTTTCCATCACTTATATTCTCTTGAAACATACTGCACAATTTGTCCTTATGATTATCTGCTCACCCTAAAATATAGGCTCCAGGAAGACCCTTTTCACTCTTTGCACAGTGTCCAGCAACCACATGGCTGGGAGTAGAAATAATAAAGAAAGACAGCATTCAAGTCCTCCCACATATACACAATGTACCTAAGGTCAGAATTCTTCCAGTATAGGCACTTAGCCTAGTGGTTAACAAGCCTGTGTTCCACCTTGGAATACCTGGGTTTGATTCCCATCTGCAGCCCTTGACTCCTACTTCCTGCTAATGTAGACCCTAGAAAGACAGCAGTGAGGGCTCAAGTCACTGGGTTCTTGTCCCCCATGTGGGAGACCCGAAAAGGAATGAGAATGGTCAAAAACCAAGCTTCTTTCTCCTCAATCAACTGAATGTATAGTTCACGAATGAAACGTTCAGGAAATCTGACCTTGAACATTATAACACACATATTCAACCTTAGCAGTCACACTTTATGGCTAGACTTTTTCAAACCATGACGTAAAAGGTGCAATTCTTAGTGAGGTAACCTGAGTTTTTTCCTGGGTGACTGAAAACTAGAAAACATTACCAGTGCAGAGACATAACACAGACATTATTTATAAAAGAAAGTGAACCCACCACAACATTTTCCAGATTTATGGTTGAAAGTGTTGCCAGACATTTTCAGATCTTTGTCTCTTGTTGTTGCTGTTGGACCACTCATGATGCTGAGTAACTTGGAACAGTATAAAGATCCATTGTAGTTGTTTAATAAAAGTCTGATGAATTTAATTAAAACTGGAGGACTGGGGTGAATCTTTGGCACAGTTGTTAAGACACAATTTGAGATGCCCACGTCAAATATAAGAGTGCCTGGGTTTGAGTCCCGGCTCCTCTCCAGATTCCAGCTCCATACTAATGTATACCCTTGGAGGCAGCTCAAGTAGTTGGGTCCCTGCCATCACATGGGAGAATGGATTTGATTTCCTGGCTCCTGGCTCTGACTTACCCCAGCCCTAGCAACTGAGGACATTTGGGGAGCGAATCAATGTGTGGGGGACTTCTCTATCTTTTTCAAATAAATAAATGATTTTTCAAAGATTTATTTATTTTTGAAAGTCAGAGTTAGAGAGAGGCAGAAACAGAGAGAGGATCTTCCCTCCACTGTGTCACTCCCCAGATGACTACAATAGCTGGGGCTGGGACCGCCTGAATCCAGGAGCCAGGAGGCGAGAGCTTCCTCCAGGTCTCCCACCCGGGTACAGAGGCCCAAGTCTTTAGGCATCTCCCACTGCTTTCGCAAGCCAAAAACAGGGAGCTGGATTGAAAGTGGAGAAACCAGAACACAAACTGGCACCCCTATAGGATGCCAGCCTCACAGGTAGCAGCTTAACCAATATGACACTACACAACACCAACCCTCATATCAGTGATTTTTTTTAATTTTAGTATAATAAACTTTTTTCCATACTGACAACAATAAGGTAACCAAGAAACAATATGGCCGCTTGTAGACAAAGAAATAAGTCAAATCCCATTCCATTGGGAGCCAGACGAGAAAGCAAAGGGCTGAAAACACTTAAGAAGATGATCATAGTTGACCAGGGAATTCTCACCACACGCCGTCATAAGCATCACTTACTTCATTACAAGGGAACTTCGAAAGGTCCATAGAAAATGAAACAGAAGATACGTTTATATTGAGTCAAAAATTTTTGAAGTCAATGCATAAAATGGATCTTTATGAAATTCATGGAAAATGCATTACAAAAAATTATAATAGATTTCAAGTGTTTTGCATCAAAAAAAATCTTTGAATTCCTTTTCCCACAAACTTTCTAAAGTGGACATCTTTTGGTCACCATTCTGCCCACCACAACTCAAGATTTTACTCATTTGAAGACAAGCCTTAACTGGGCAGGCCTAGATCAAGGCTGGGTGCAGAGCTACCCTGAGGGGAGGGCAGAAAACCAACATTCCCCTTGGACATGTGTCTGATTGGCTGAAATGGGCAGGTGCTTTGCCAGATCAGTGTGCTGCAGCCTCCGAGCAGGGAAACTAGAAGGAGGGGCTCCGCTCTCAGCTGGACACAAGACCCCGGCTACTCAGCACCTTGTCTGGGAGGAAGTCACTGCACCTTCTGAGTCAGGGCCTCCTTATTTGACACAGATGGTAACTGCTCTTCATAGGCGATGTGGCAAGTGAGGTGTCCTATGTAAAACTCATTAAGGATTTCAGTAAATGTGATCCTCATCATTGCAAATAATGACATGATAAAAAAAATCAAAATAAAAAATAGAATCTTGAGGCCAGAAGAACACAAAAGACCTCCAGTCACACATCACACACACACACACACACACACACACACACACACATTAGTCAAAACGCTTTGGTTTGGTTTGGTTTAATTTTTCTGTTTTAAACATATTTTTGGTACATTGTTATGGGGTGCTGTACGGTATTTCAACACATGTAAACCATTAGCATTTCCACTCTCCACTGTTCCCTTGTGTTTGGAACCCCCCTGTGACTCCCCTCCGCTCTTTCTACAGGATAGATCCTTGAATGTGAACTGCAGTCATCAGGGAGTTTTGGACCCTCTGCACAGGCATCTATGCTTTCCCGACATAAGTCGAGAGCCTGCCACGCCCCACACCCTCTACAGCCTGTTACTTACATGCTGAGAACCGTAGTCCATGTTCAAGTGGAACATTTCTGTCCTACAGGTAGCACAGGGGGTGTCTCACCCCACCCATTCCTCTCCTAGAAATGTCTTTGTTATTTTCCTTTAATCAATACTGCATTCAATGCCTTGCTCAGTGAACCAATTCATCCCAAGACAGCATGTGAGCCTGCTTGCACCCATCTAAACTCTGGCCAAACCACGGATGGAATCCTCTCCCATTTCCAGTCTTGACCTCTAAAATGCATTCAAGCACAAATACAAGAGTGCTGGGTAGTGTCTTCACGGGCTGAAGCTAGAAACAAACCCAGATCAACTCTTTGTTCTTTAACTGATTCATACCTTACTTTCTCTTAAGGGTGATTGTTTGTAGCCTTTGTCTCTACTGTTGAAGAACAGTGTTTCCTTCTTCATGCTGTTTGTTGAACTCTTTACTTAGGGTTAAGCTTATGAGTACAAAGTATACTGAAAATAGATCTTTGTAAAAATTAAGAGTGGGAATAGGAGAGGAGCAGGAAGAAGGGTTGGAGTGTGGGCAGGAGGGAGGGCAGGGTGGGAAGTATCACTATGTTCCTAAATCTGTGTGTATGAAATATAGGAAATTTGCATACCTTAAATAAAATTTTTTAAAAAACAATACTAAGGAGCAAAATTAGCACAATTTTGATTTGAAGAAGAGCCTTTGATTGTGGGGGAAGAAGTTCAACTCCAGTTCCTGAAGGCTGAGACTCAGGGCTTTGCTGGGGGGGCTCTGCAGTGGAGAGGCAGCAGGGGCACCCATGAAATCAGGACTCCTCTGATGAGATGCTGGGAAGATCTCAAAGAAGAATCCGGGCTGGAGAGCCCTCTGTGAAATGCGTCATTGGAGGGACACTGAACCCACACTTTGTACAAGGGAACTTCCAAACTCATGGGAAACAGAATTAAAAGAAGTCTGTTTAGGTACAAAGCAATTTAATTCATGCATATTTTTTCCAAATTACGCATTTTTCACAAACTTTCGGACAACCCCTCCTATGCACAGATTTCCAGGCAGCCAACAGGGAGTGCTCTAGGGAAGCTTGAGTGTCAATAGGCATCTCTTGGAAAGCTCCAACCATGCCCCAGCCACAGAGCTGTAGGGGCCTTGAAACACCTGGAGTGACGCAAGAGCGGTTTTCCTGAGGACACAGAAGAGGCATAGTAACACAGGCTGGCATCTGTCACCTGCCAGGCATCTAGCACCTGCTTTGCTCAGTGCCCCTAAGTCCCCACACCAGCAACCAAGTCTAATTCAAACAATTAGCAATTTCAAATCAAATAATGTAGGTGAAGATATTTACACTGTTAAGTAGTACAGTAACGAGAAATCATGTTTCATCATTATTAACACCTCACAAACAAAGATGCTGGGTGGCGGCACTGTGGCATAGCAGGTAAAGCTGCTGCCTGCAGTGCTGGCATCCCATATAGGTGCTGGTTCTAGTCCTGGCTGCTCCTCTTCCGATCCAGCTCTCTGCTATGGCCTGGGAAAGCAGTAGAAGATGGTCCAAGGCCTTGGGCCCCTGCACCCACATGGGTGACCAGGAAGAAGCTCCGGGCTTCTGGCTTCGAATCTCTATTGATTCCCTCCTCACTCTCCTACATTCTATTTTGAGAGCTCCTGGCTGAACTGGGGGGCTCTGGTCCCTGAGTGCCCAGCAGCCCTACCCTAATGGGAAAAGAAAGGAGTCTGGACATGGGTGTCACAGTGTGGCTTGTATGAGCTACTCCTTTTACATGGAACTTGGCCCAATGCCTAGTTGTCTGGCCCATGGCCAGGGCTCCTCCACAGGGAATGGGAGCCCCTAGGGGCTCATGTCTGACACGTGTCCTTTCTACTCAGCCTGACTATGGCACGGGCACTGGGAACCCAGCCTTGTGTTCTTCCTGGCATCCTGTGGGAAAAGCCAGCCTAGCACAAATTCAGTCCATTACTACACAGGAAACAAGTTCAAGGATTTATTATTCACAGATTCTGGAGAGGAAAGGTGCGGTATGCCGGAAGGGGTAGCCCTCTGTCGCTGGGTCACATGAGGCAGGAATGACTAGTCAGGCAGAAGGAGGGGGAGAGAGAGAGAGGAAGAGAGGGGAAGAGAGGGGGCGGGGCAACTGGCAGGATGTAAAACAGATTAGGGTGTGGGTCCCTTGATGCCAAGGGGCTAATGCTCGAAGGTTCTGCTCAAAGGAAAGGAGGAAGAGTGGAAAGAGCTGCCTCTTTGTTCTCCCTGCCATCTCCTGGAGCGATCTGGGGAAGCTGTGGCTCTAAAAACTGTTTCTGCCACAACAAAGCCAAATTTTTTTTTCTTTTTTTCTTTTTTTTTTTTTTTTTCTTTTTTTGGACAGGCAGAATTGACAGTGAGAGAGAGAGAGAGAGAGAGAGAAAGGTCTTCCTTCTGTTGGTTCACCCCAGCGCTGCGCCGATCTGAAGCCAGGAGCCAGGTACTTCTCTTGGTCTCCCATGGGGTGCAGGGCCCAAGGACCTGGGCCATCCTCCACTGCACTCCCTGGCCACAGCAGAGAGCTGGACTGGAAGAGGAGCAACCGGGACAGAATCCGGCGCCCCAACCAGGACTAAAACCCAGTGTGCTGGCACCACAGGTGGAGGATTAGCCTAGTGAGCCATGGCACCGGCCCCAAATGGATTTTCAAAATCAACAGAGGCAATACAAAATCACGAGAACTCACCACACCTTCCCACACCCAACCCTCAACTATTTCTAATGTGGTTTGTGTATTGTCCTGTTAGAGTCCACTGCCCGAAAAACGTCACCAAGAGACATCTCTTATGCAAACAGCAAGGGGAAGCTTTATTGATTATCCAGCATGCTGGGGCTGTCTGACCATACATGAACAGAGCAGCCCCGAATAACCAAAGGTTAGGGTTTATAAAGGCAAAAACCGCAAAACCGGGAAGGGGGGAATACATGGTTGCTATGCACAGTTGCTATACACAGTTGCTAAAATCAAAAGAGTACATAAAATCAAAAGAGAGTATATGGTTACTGGGGTCAACATAACCTAAAACCTAAGTGAAATTAATATTTATCATAATCTTGACAATACCAGTTACAATATTACAATCAGCAATTAGGACTTGACATTAATGTAAGACACAGACAAATCACATCTTCATTATTAGCCCAGGTAACCCAGGTGTAACCTTTCTACTTTTAAGCTTGAGCAATCATGCTAGGGGGTTTTTGTGTGTTGCCAAGGGTGATGTAGTGCACTGCTATTGTCCGACTATTTGAGATCATAGTTTCAGACCAGAGTCTCACGGTGGGGGGTGCTGTCTCAGAATGGAGTCTCAAGTGCTCCAAAATGGAGTCCCTACTGCCAAGGTGCTACTCTGTCTTATTTTTTTTACAGCTGTACCAGCAAGGTTTAAACCTGTAAGCTTAAGCTTAACTTTTTACACCTGCACATATACAATTTTAACTCTTCAGTCCAACACTGAAAACTTCTGCATTCTGTCCTGTGGTTCAAGTTTGAACATGGGTCTCTATGCAAGCAGACTGGAGCTCACTCCAAGGCTTCACTGTTGCCAGCTGCACGGCGGCTCCTCTTTGGGTGGACTGGCATCCATCGTCCTCCTAAGGGTTCAGGGTCATTGTCTTCCCTGCGTTTCCACCTGCTTGATAAGTTCCACTTCCTTTCAATGTGAGGGACCTTTTCAGATTTGAAATTCTTGTGTCACTCTTTGCAATATTTTATGAGTGAATATCTATTTTTTAAGGATTTATTTATTTGAAAGTCAGAGTCACACAGAAAGAGAAGGAGAGGCAGAGAGAGACAAGGCAGGGCGGGGTGGGGGGATCTTCCATCCGCTGATTCACTCCCCAACTGGCAACAATGGCCAGAACTGTGCTGATCCGAAACCAGAAGCCAGGAGCTTCTTCCAGGTCTCCACATGGGTGCAGGGACCCAAGGACTTGGGCCATCTTCTACTGATTTCCCAGGCCATAGCAGAGAGCTGGATCGGAAATAGAGCAGCCGAGACTTGAACCAGTGCCCATATGGGATGCCAGCACTGCAGGTGGTACCTTTACCCGCTATGCCACAGCGCTGGCCCCTAAATATCTTATTCACTTGAGAAAGTAGCAAGCAGTACCCCAAGCTGACAGTTTGAGTGATGATGAAGAAACTAGAGGCAGGAGGGAAGCAGATGGGAGGGATAGAGAAAGTTTGGACTTAAAAAAAAAAAAACCCTAGGGGAAGCTGGATGTGGTTCTTTAATGGTGACAAATCTCTCCTACTGATATAAGTTAACAACAGGGAAGCTGGGGCTGGGGTATATTGGAGCTCTTTGCACTACTACAAAACTGCTTGTAAATTTAAAACCACTCTGAAATTTACAAATTAAAAAGAAAATGAATCTTGATGTGAATGGAAGGGGAGAGGGAGTGGGAAAGGGGAGGGTAGCGGGTGGGAGGGACGTTATGGGGGGGAAGCCATTGTAATCCATAAGCTGTACTTTGGAAATTTATAGTCATTAAATAAAAGTTAAAAAAAAAAAAAGAAAATGAATGCAGGTGTGGATATTTGACACAGCAGTTAAGATGCTAATTGAAATGCCTGCACCCCATAAAGGAGCGCCTGGGTTTAACTCCAGCTTCCTGCTCATGCATACCCTGGGAGGCAGCAACCCAGAGCCCCACATCAGGACCCAGATTGTGTCCTCTGCTTCCCTTTGTCCTGACCCAACGCCATCCGCTGTGGGCAATTGGAGAGTGATGAGCAGATGGCGCAGATAAGATCTCTCTCCCTCTCTCACTCTTATTACTGCCTTGCAAATGAAATAAATAAAAGTTTTTAAATATTTAATTATATTTAAAAAACAAAACAGGTGTCATTAGTTGTAGATTTTAAACATGCAGAGCATGAAAAGGCACCTCCCATGATGCAAACACAAAATCCAGAATACCATCAAGGCGTTCTTTGCATCCTGAGGCTTCACCCGCACAGTCTTGTTCCAGTCTCTCTCGCGCTCCGGTTCTCGCTTTTCCTGCCTGCTTTACGCCCCATCTGTTTGTGAAAGCTCTCCAGTTCCACACTGTGCATCCTCAGTCCTGCTCCTTCTGCACACGGTGCTTTGAAGAGCACTCGCACTAGGGCTGGCAGGTGTAGTGTGCTTCTTTTTCATATACAGGGTGCCAACATCGCACTCCATTCATCTTCTGCTGAGGGAAATGTCATATTTTTACATTATAAAAATGCTGCTGTGGACCAGCGCCGCAGCTCACTAGGCTAATCCTCCACCTTGCGGCGCCGGCACACTGGGTTCTAGTCCCGGTCGGGGCGCCGGATTCTGTCCCGGTTGCCCCTCTTCCAGGCCAGCTCTCTGCTGTGGCCAGGGAGTGCAGTGGAGGATGACCCAAGTCCTTGGGCCATTCACCCCATGGAAGACCAGGATAAGCACCTGGCTCCTGCCATCGGATCAGCGCGGTGTGCCGGCCGCGGCGGCCATTGGAGGGTGAACCAACGGCAAAAGGAAGACCTTTCTGTCTCTCTCTCTCACTGTCCACTCTGCCTGTCAAAAAATAAAAATAAATAAATAAAATTAAAAATGCTGCTGTGAATATTCTTGCAAGTCTCTTGATGTCTTGAAAGAGCTTTCTGGTTTCTGTACTGAGATTGGAAGCCCTCAGGTCCTAAGAAATGCATGCGGGGACCGGCACTGTGGCTTAGCGGGTAAAGCTGCCGCCTGCAGTGCCGGCATCCCATATGGGCACTGGTTCGAGTCCCGGCTACCCCACTTCTGATCCAGCTCCATGCTATGGCATAAGAAAGCAGTAGAAGATGGCACAAGTCCTTGGGGCCCTGCACCCATGTGGGAGACCTGGAAGAAGTTCCTGGCTCCCAGCTTTGGATAGGCATAGCTCCGGCCGTTGAGACCAATTAGGGAGTGAACCAGCAGATGGAAGACCTCTCTCTCTCTCTCTCTCTCTGCCTCTCTCTGCCTCTCTTCTCTCTGTGTAACTCTTTCGAATAAATAAATAAATCTTTAAAAAAATTGTTGATCGTAAATTTTCACTTCTCACCACAAAAAATGACAAGCATATGAAATGATGCTTATGTGAATTATTCAATTTAACCATTCTACAATGTATACATATTTTAAAACATCATGTTTTTAGACAATAAACATGTACAGTTTTATTCACCAATAAAAATTACATGCTTATAATAAAGATACACAAGGTGTATACCCTCGCCTTAGGTTTCAGACAGAGAATCTCCAAATTTCAAACGATGTGTAAGTGCAGATGTGGAGTCCACAGCCCAGGGAGTTCTCTCTGGCAGTCTGGAAACTGCTGTGTGAGAGAGAGCAGATGGGATCTTAAAGTCACTTGATGGAAAAGAGAATCCAGCCAAGAAAGTCAAAGGTTCAGTACTTCAGCCCCAAAGCACTGGAAACAGCCCTGGAGGAGCCTGACTAATCATGCAGAGGACCAGGGTGGACTGACTCGGAAGAGCAACTCTGGGGGAGAGTAAGGTAAATGGGAAGGGAGTGGACCATTCGGAAAATACACAGCAAAGAATTGTAGAAGCAGGAGGAGGAAATTTAGGGTCCTGCAAGGTTTAGGAATATTAAAACCTCACAGATATTAAAAGTTTCCTTCTGGTTGTCAACCTCCTCAAGAACCAAAAAGTGACTTGGAGGTGAGCATTTGGCACAGCCGCTACTTGGGACACCTGTTATAGACCCAGGTTCCAGTGCCAGCTCTGCCTGCCTTTCCAACCTGGTGCTAACACACGTCCTAGGAGGAGGCAGCAAGTGATGGTCCAAGTGGCTGGGTCCCTACCACTGGCATGGGAGACCAGGACTGAGTTTCTGTGTCCTGGATTCAAGCGTGGCCCAGCCATAACTCTGCAAGCATTGAGGGAATGAACCAGCAGCAAATGGAATAGATCTCTCTCTCTTTCTCTCCCTCTCTCTCTCCCTTCCCCCACCCCTCTCCCTCTCCCTTCTCCCACCCCTCTCCCTCTCCCTCTCCCTCTCCCTCTCCCTCTCCCTCTCCCTCTCCCTCTTCTCTCTCTCTCTCTCTCTCTATCTATCTCTATCTCTATCTCTATCTCTATCTCTATCTCTATCTCTATCTCTATCTCTATCTCTATCTCCCCTGTCTACCTTTCAAATAAATTAATTTAAAACTTTCTACGTGATGTACTAAAGCAATCGTAGTTTGTGGACAGAAGAGGGAGCCTTTGAGATAGAAATTGAGCTCTCCTGTCTCCCCCAGCTCCATTACAAAGAAATGGAGAAACGCCCGCAAAATTTGTCCAAGCTAAAGCACACTTTCCCCTGTGACTTCCATTGTGTCCAGTACTTTGGATCAGGTCTGTAAACAGACAATGCTAAACATCAACAAGGGACGACAGGTTCCAACTGAGAAAAACTGTGGTTAATTCTGGTTACCAAGAGCAGGAAGTAATTCTAATCAAATAACAGTAATTTCTTTAAAAAGCGGTGAAAGATTTTAAAGAGCTGTTACTGCAATGTATTTATTGCTCTGTGCTGTAATCCATGTGATGTGTGTTGTGTATGTGTACATATTGTATAAATGTATTTACTGCTCTGTGCTGTAATCCATGTGATGTGTGTTGTGTATGTGTACATATTGTATAAATGTATTTACTGCTCTGTGCTGTAATCCATGTGATGTGTGTTGTGTATGTGTACATATTGTATATCTACGTGGGAAAATTATTAAGAGCTCGGTTTTAATTTTCAGATAAAATATCGCTCATATAAATTTAAACTAATAAATTAACCCAAAATACCTTTTTGGTCCATGTTACCTAAATAAATCTCTCATAGATAGGTTGTTTTAAGTTTGTTGCTAGGGAAAAAAAAAAACTAAAAATGTGTTTTAAGTCATTGACATGTTTATACTTGGGTTTGCTGGTCAAACAAGTTACACTGGTGTAAGATATTCAAAGTGTTTCCAAATACGTGTGCTCTTGCCTTAAATTTTACAGAAGGCATCAGACTTCTTGTTAAATGTCTTCATGGGGCCGGCGCCGTGGCATAGCAGGCAAAGCCACTGCCTGAGGTTTCAGCATCCCATAAGGGTGCTGGTTCAAGTCCCGGCTGCTCCACTTCTGACCCAGCTCTCTGCTGTGGCCTGGGAAAGCAGTGGAAGATGGCCCAAGTGCTGGCCCCCTGCACCCATTTGGGAGACCCGGAAGAAGCTCCTGGCTCCTGGCTTCGGATGGGCGCAGCTCCGGCTGTTGCAGCCAATTAAGGAGTGAGCGGGCAGATGGAAGACCTCCCTCTCTGCCTCTGCCTCTAACTCTGCCTTTCAAATAAATAAATATTAAAAAATAAAATGTTTTTGTAAGTTACTATTTGTCAGTTAAAATTGCTTGCTAGGTTTTCTCTTGGTATTAAGTTACTGAGACTAAGCAATCTGGGAGGGCTGGCTTGTTCCCTCATTTCTCCTCGATTCTCTTCAAGATGAGAAACCGACTTTTCCGAAAGACTCTCCAGGATAGACAGTTTGATCCTCAGACCTTACAAAAGAGATGGCTAACATTTTTCTGTCATAACTCCCAGCCCCATTATAAAAGACCAAATAGCCTGGCCACATATAGAAGACCTGAATAGCATAGCCAAAATGGGAGCTTAAATCATGATATGATTTCACAGCTAGGTTTAGTTTGGTGCAGGCACAATAAACAGGCAAAACCCCTTTACAAAGCCACAAAGCAGGGAGGAAAGAGCTTTTGCTCTGAGAGCAAGCTCAGGAGGAGGTTTTAAACAGAGCCTGGGAAAACTTGCCTGTAACTAGATTTCTATCTCAGGCCACTAAAGATTAGAGATGGGACGAAACATCCCCTTGGGTAACAGCCTAAGGCTGCTCTCTGGTCTACTTTAACCAAGAGCAGGAGGAAGAGGAGCAATGTAAAAATAGGTAGCAAGCCAACTAGCAACGGCTTTACCTGGTGTTCTGCCATCAAGGAGACCCACTGAGGCCAGATAGCACCTGCTTTTGATGTAAAAAGCCAGGAGATTGGGCAAACAGCACTTGTGACGTCATGACAGAAGCCAGCCTCTTTAGAATCTTGTCACAGCTCTGCTGAGAGTTGGGTAATTGGAACTCCCCAGGGGCCCCACAGGGCTCCAGGTCAAAACACAGACACCCACCATTGCCTGCAAGCTGAAAAGACCCTTTACTTCACCCCCCACCCCCACCCCAGCTTCCAAAGCAGCCACTGCTAGTGTGGGTATGGCCTCTATAGGCGGTATGAGGCTATGAGGGTAACATTGATGGCGGGTCTGTAAGTTTCCTTCCAGAGACAGCGCCATGCTACACCAATCTCCTATTCAGGCCAGCTCTCCTCCCCTGGAACTTTAGGATTATGTTCAAGTTAGAGTTCTTCAGCTCTAGAAATACAAAAAAGGGGGCAGCACTGTGGCATAGTGGGTAAGGCCACCATCTGCAGTGCCGGCATCCCATATGGGCACCGGTTTGAGTCCCGGCTGCTCCACTTCCAATCCCACTCTCTGCTATGGCCTAGGAAAGAGTAGAAGATGGCCTAAGTCCTTGGGCCCCTGCACCCACATGGGAGACCCAGAAGAAGCTCCTGGCTCCTGGTTTGGATTGGCACATCTCTGGCCATTGCCACCAATTGGGAAGTGAACCAGTGGATGGAAGACCTCTCTCTCTGCCTCTCCTTCTCTCTATGTAACTCTGACTTTCAAATAAATAAATAAATAAATACATTAAAAAAAGAAGAATAATACTAAAGAGGCCGCGTTTATTAACTGCCCAAGATGGGGGTGCATCTCTGAGCTGACAAGAACACGTGAGCTGACTATCTGGAACAAATGAGCAGTACCCCCAAGAAGCCTCCAAGTGATATAGGCAGGCAGATAGGATTAAATTAATTAGATTCATGAGCTGGAAACCACGCCCCCCTCCACCCCACCCCACCCCCACTCCTACGTGATCTCATCTGTACCCACCCACCTGCCAATCAGACTACGTAACCACTCCTCTTTTGGAACTTGATAAGCACACTGTGCCTGCCCCTGCTCTCCCCCGCCTCTCTGGCCCTGTCCCCTGTGTTTGCCCACCCACCACGCTGTTCTGCGGTCATTCCTGCCTGAGGGGTTTTTCTCTGCACAGCTTCTGCTCATGAACTCTCCTTTGTGGGCCCTGATTGGCTTTCTTCCTGGTATGAAACTCCTGGTACATTTTTCTGATCACCCTCTCCCTTCAGTAAAGCCTTCACGTTCCTGTATGTTTCTCTCACTTCCCCAAATAAGTTCTAAATCTTACCATGCTGCCTGTCTTGTTTCTGTCTAAGCTTAGGATGTTTCTCTGAGCTTGAGACAAGAACCTGAAATATTGATTTTAAAACAAGTTCCCCACGATGCTGTGGCTAAGCCAGTAAAGCCACTGCCTGCCATGCTGGCATCCCATATGGGTGCCGGTTCAAGACCTGGATGCTCTACTTCCCATCCAGCTCTCTGCTGTGGCCTGGGAAATCAGTGAAAGATGGTCCAAGTCCTGGGGCCCCTGCACCCACATGGGAGACCCAGAGGAAAGCTCCTGGCTCCTGGCTGTTGGATCAGCACAGCTCTAGCCATTGTAGCCTTCTGGGGAGTGAACCAGCGGATAGAACACCTCTCTCTCTGTCTCTGTCTCTGCCTCTGCCTCTTTGTAGCTCTGCCTTTCAAATAAATAAACAAATCCAAAAGAAGAAAATAGGTTCCTCGACATCACAGGCATGACGGTTCCAAAAGAGTTCCTGAGCACTACAGTCCTGCTCTGTCCACGCTGGAGGCTGGTCAGTCTATGCACGGCTGAAGCTACAGCCCTGCTCCAGTCACAAACCCGGGAGCCAATGGGCCAACACACATCAGAAGGCTAGAAAATTCAATGAGGGACACCTGGAAATTAGGGTCGTGATGTCACACTGTTCCATTTATTTTTTTTTTTTAAGAGTTATTTGAAGGTCAGAGTTACACAGAGAGTGAAGGAGAGGCAGAGAGAGAGAGAGAGAGAGAGAGGTCTTCCACCCACTGGTTCACCTCCCAATTGGCCGCAATGGCCAGAGCTGAGCCGATGTGAAGCCAGAAGCCGGGAGCTTCTTCTGGGTCTCCCACATGGGTACAGGAGCCCAAGAACTTGGGCCATCTTCTACTGCGTTCCCAGGCCATAGCAGAGAGCAGGATTGGAAGTGGAGCAGCTGGGACTCGAATCAGCTCCCATATGGGATGCCGGCACTGCAGGTGGCAACTTTACCCACTACACCACAGTGCTGGCCCCTCACTATTCCGTTTAGACTGTTGTACCTGAATAAATAGCTAACAAAGGAGCACCACACATTGATAAAATCTGATGGTCCTTTATTGCCAGCTGTGGAGAGTGGGCTCATGCCCTAAAGAACTCTCAACCCCGAAGCCCAAAGCAACAAGGTTTATAAAGACAAAAACCACAAAATCGGGAGGGGAATACATGGTTGCTAAGATCAAGGGGGAATACATAGTTACTGGGGTCAAGCTGACCAAAACCTATGCGAAATTAATATCAATTATGATATTGACAATACCAGTTACAATCTTAAAACATCAATTATAATCTTGACATTAATCCAAATATTGGTTTGAATCCTATGTAGGACATAGACAAATCACATTTTTATCATTAACCCAGGTGCAGCCTATCCACTTGCAAGCTTGAGCGATCATGCTAGGGGGTGTCTATGCTCCGCCAAGTGTGACGTAGTGCACTGCTACACTTGATCTTAGCCAAAAGGCCGAGAAGCAATACGTAGTGCACTGCTATTGTCTGACTGTTCTAGATCATAGTGTCAGACCAGAGCCTCACGGTGTGTCAGAGCGGGGGAGGGGGGCTGCCTGCCCTGAACGGAGTCTCAGGTGCTCCAAAATGGAGTCCCTGCCGTCAAGGTGCTACTTCATTCCCCTCTTTGCGTTTTGACAATAATGGACTCCTTGATTCAGCCACATCGTACGGATCAGGAAGGATATTTAGGGCAGAGTAATAGGTCTGTATAACAGAAGCTATGCTTTGTCTAATGAAATTTAGTAACTGGTTAGGAACGCAGGGGCCTGCAATCAGGGCAACCCCTGCAAGAGACTGCCTGGCTGTGTGACGGATCAGTAGAAGACTGGCGCTGGCCGAGGTTGGCGTCTGGGGAGGACTTAGCTCACCCAGAACCAAGGCTGCCACGCTGAGCCCAGCTAGGACCAGAACTGACCTGGGGCCTTTTGGTGACAACTGGAATGGGAGGTGCTAAGACCCAGCCCCTCTGCTGCTAGTATTGGATACAGGATATCACAATGGGGAGAGCTGGGATAAGGTTTCAGAGTCAATCCTTTGTTCACAGCTTACAGCCTGTATTTACAGGACATTCTGTTAAAGCCTGAGGGGCACACAGACACTTAGCCCAACCAGACAGCCTCAACTCCCCCTCTTTAAATCCACACCCTACTACTCTAGGGACCCAGGGCATCGATCTCATCTTGGCTACTTCCTGCTGACAGGGGGTCGAGTAGCGATTATTCAGTGTGGCTCCTTGTTCTCCACTGGGTGGCCAAGTACTCAGGGACCCTAGGAAAGGAGCACAGGACAGCTGGTCAGGGGACCCCGGACAAGGAAGGCATCAGAGAAAGGGAAGCTTTACCGAATTGTAAAGGAAAAACAGATCTGACTTAGTCTGCTTAGAGAACCACAGTAAAATGCCATGGACCCAGCAGGCAGCTGAAACAAGAGCTGTCCGGAGGCTGGGGGGCTGAGATGAGGGCGTCGTCAGGGTTGACATCTCCTGAGGCCACTCTTTGGCCCGCAGATTTCTCTGCATTCACACCGTCTTCCCTTTACACCCACACATGGGTGCATCCACACTTCCTGTTCTTAAGGGCTCCAGTTCCAGGAGGTTAGGAGTCACCCACAAGACCTCTGTACGACCCCTCTCTCCAGAGGTAGCTGCATTCTGAGACACAAGGGTGAATGTGGGGGGACACAGGCCAGCCCTTAGAAAGTCCTAGGCCAGAACGAATCTGGGGGTGGTCCAGGCGGAAGGAGTTAGGGTCTTGCTTGCTCCAGTTGGCTCTGTTTGGAGCTGACCAGTGTCCGGCTGGGAATGTCAGAGCTGAGGGCAAGACCCCTACAAACCACCCGAGGGCAGTCTCTGGGCAGATTTTCCTGCCTCGGAGGAGGAGAGGGCTCAGGACTTCCCCAGGAGCCCTCCCAGTGGAGCTCCCTGGGAACAACTCCCATGTCACTATTGCGAGTGTCCAGCCTGCGCCTTGTGGCCTCTGTCTCCAAGTCCCGGAGCAGTGGCCACCCATGCTGGACACTTAGCACGTGTGCGTCGAATGTGTAGACACATTTATATGCAACCACAGTGGTTTTATAACCTTCAGACAGCTATCATGTGACATAATTCTATGTTCTATAAAGTTGTTAGCATTGATTGAAAATTGAAAGTTTTTTTTAAAGATTTATTTATTTATTTGAAAAGGAAAGAGAGAGAGAGAGAGGCCACTTAGGTTCCTAGCCAACCCTGGAATCCCAGATCCAGGCACTTTTTCTCCTCCTGCATCCTCCTACAGGGTCCCCGGTGTGAGAGAACGTGAAGCCGTTCTAACATCCCAAGGCCCTTTCGGTGTCTCCGGAGGTGGCCTCTGCCCTCTCCTCTCCTGCTCTGCCTGCACCTGCCCCCCCACCAAGGTCCAGCAGCAGACACTGGAGACCTCAAGGCAGACCTGGCCTGCGGGCTGGGGACTTTGGGTGGGAAAGCAAATGTTCTGGGAGCGGGACCTCATCTCAGAAAAGCATACTTTTCTCTTCTGGACAGTTTCTCTCTCTCTCTCTCTCTCTCTCTCTCTCTCTCTCTCTCTCTCTCTCCTCCCTCCCTCTCTCTTTCTCTCTCTCTTTCTCTCTCTCTCTCTCCCTCTCTCAATTTGTTTTTGTACGTGTGTTTCCAAATACAGACTTAGCTAAAACTATAGCCCTGTCCATCTCTGAGAGGTGAATTTCTCTCGCCTGCCATTTCCTGTTCACATAATAAGGAATGAGGGAATTAGTGAGTGACCCACCACACCCACTCTGCACAGCCCAGGTGTCCGCAGGCCACTGGGTAAACAATTCTTTAATCCTCGTGGTCTCACCTGCAATCCTGTAAGTCCCCCAGGTGCCTTTCCCTGAAAACACCTCTATTGTATGGAGAAACAAATGATCCCTGCAGGTATGCACTGGCCATCAATACACGTCCACAGGTGTTGTCACAGAAAAGGGACCAACAGGTAAGAAAGGTGGGACCTGCCTGGGTGACAGCAGGGGTCAGTAACACGAGCCGGGGGACGTGTTCCCACAGCCACCGCCCAAACGTTGAACCCAGAGCCTGTGAAGCGAGGCTCCTCCTAGCACTGTACCAAGGCTGACCACAGAGAGCTGGTCTGGCCATCAGCATCCCAGCCCCCTACAGAGGAGTCTCTAACAGCAACCACTGAGCTCCCATGCGGTGGAAACCAGAGCCCGAGCCCTGATTTTAAGTCAGTTCCTTGCACAGCAACTGCTGTCAGTGGGTTGAAATCAACATGTTAAATAAAGCAAAACGGGGGCCAGCGCTATGGCATAGCAGGTAACGACGCCACCTGCAGTGGTGGCATCCCATACGAGCACTGGTTCAAGTCCCAGCTGCTCCACTTCCGATCCAGCTCTCTGCTATGGCCTGGGAAAACAGTAGAAGATGGCACAAGTCCTTGGGCCCCTGCATCTGCACGGGAGACCTGGAAGGAGCTCCTGGCTCCTGGCTTCGGATCAGCATAGCTCCAGCCGTTGCGGCCATCTGGGGAGTAAACCAGAGGATGGACGACTTCTCTCTCTCTCTCTGCCTCTCCTTCTCTCTGTATAACTCTTTCAAATAAATAAATAAGTCTTAAAAATAAATAAAGCAAAAAAAATTTAGTAAAGTTTAATCAGCAAATATAATAAAAACATTTAAAATAACATAAGATCAAATTAGCTGTAAGTTTAGGAAATAAAAATAGTGATTTTAATGAATGTACAAGATAACTATGCAGTGTGTCCGAAAGGACAATTTATGAGAATAAAATTATAGGCACTCAGTAAATTCAATCAGTAAGCAAACCCAGATAAAACTATTTAGTTTGTAATTATCCATTGATAGAAATGGAATTCCATTTCATTTTTAATCTTTGGCTTCTATTCTATTAGATCATATGTACACTATAAACCAGACAGAAAATAGGGAATTATTTTGTTTTTGTTTTTTAAAGTTTTTTATGTATTTATTTGAAAGGCAGAGTTACAAAGAGGCAGAGGCAGAAAGAGAGAGAGAGAGAGAGTTAGTTCTTCCATTCACTGGTTCACTCCCCACTGGCCACAACGGCCAGAGCTATACTGATCCAAAGCCAGGAACCAGGAGCTTCTTCCGGGTCTCCCACGCAGGTGCAGGGGCCCGAGGACTTGGCCATCTTCTACTGCTTTCCCAGACTATAGCAGAGAGCTAGATGGGAAGTGGAACAGCTGGGACTTGAACCAGCGCCCATATGAGAAGCCAGCATTGCAAGCAGTGGCTTTACCTGCTATGCCACAGCACCAGCCCCGGAAAATAAGTTTAATCTTTTAGCCAAGTCTTATCAATTGGAAGTGATTCTTGGAAAACTGTTAAGAAGGATTCTGAGGACCCAACTGGGTTCATTGAGAAAGAGTTCCCTGGTCATTTACTGATGTGCATTACAGGTATAGGGAACAAGTGACAGCGCACACGCCACACAATTATTATTCCTTGTGATTCCAAAATGATTTGTCAGTGCCGGAACACAGGCAGCCATCGGACAGACTGGTGTGGAACAGGGCCAGGCGGAGCCATCAGGAAGAACAATGGAGTTCACCCCTGGGCTTTCATTGGTTCCTTCCTTCACCTCCCTGGATTGCTAAGAGCTTAGGTGTAGCCTGATCCCCGGGCAGGTCCTATATGTAGGGAAGGAAGGGACAGGGTGAGTACAGGAGCCGCCCTCCAGGCCTCCCCTACCTTGGGCTCACACCCAGGCTTCAGAACTCAGGGCTACCCTGGAGGGGAGCACCTAAAGCAGCAGCCGTCCAGTGCCAACAGGAAGCCAGGAAAGAGCAAGGTCTTGAGAACTCGCACTCCTGGACTTCGTGAGTATGGTTGGAGGCCCTCGCCCAGTTCCCCGTTCAGCTTCCTCCGTGAGAGCAGACAGCAGGGACAGGAGGGGGGGAAGAGTGACCACTTCCTCCAGCACAGAGGAGATAGGAAGAAGAGAGAAATATGTCTCTGCTGCTAGTCCCGAGTTTCCCAAAGCCTCTGCCCGTTGGTCCCAAGGCGGAACTCTTACCGTGAAGGGTGAGTCTCTCCTCAAGAGTGAACTTGAGCAAACTACTGCCAGGCCCTTCTCACCCTGCAGGTGGGAGACACCTGGCCCCACCTCCGTGGAAGAAGGCTCCCGATCTCAGTGTGTCTGCCCCAGGGCAGAGCTGGGGTCTGGTCAATGGAGCTGCTGCTAAAAGGATTCCCTCTTCTTAACTCGTCCTCCCCAGAACAGGCTCAGCCTGCACAACCACAGCCATGCAGGTGTGACAGTCTGGACTCACACACAGGTCTCGCAAAGCTCTTTCCCAGGACAGTGGGAGTGCAGTGGGTCCCAGGCACCCCAGAGCCCTGGCCTGGATCCTCAGGACGTGACAGTACTGTAGGAGAGCCAAGGAGGCTCTTCTGGAAATACCTGGACCTCAGGGCTTCCCTAAAACCTTTGCCCTGCATCCCGGCATCACTGTGTCACCCGAAGTCCACTTCAGGTGCTAGCGTCTCTTAGGAATGAACTTGGTCATAGAGACAGTATCCGGATGCCTGGCACAAACCAGTTAGTGGACTGTCCTGTAGCTCCACTGGAATAAACACCACAGGCCCCCAGGAACCTCCTGGAACCACCCCACAGGCCACTGTGGCAGCCTTGGCTTCTGTGCCTTCACCATCCCTTAGAGCCCAGTGCATGAGGACCCCGTAAACCGATGAACGGGAAGCAACGTACATCCCTGAACCAAGGGGCTCTGGGAGGGTTGGCCATGTGCCAATTTAATTTTCCCATGGGGATGGCCGCAGACCAGGACTGTGTCTGCAAGCAGCAGTACTGCATGTGTAAGGGTGGTTGGGGATGGGCGGGAAGCAAGCTGGGACTCAGGGAAGAAAAAGTGTCTGTGTTTGACGGGCACATAAGCAAGTTCAAAGCCACTCGACCACAGTAACAGAGATCGGGTGCTGGCATCAGACCAAGCTGCAGGCACGGAGGTGCACCCATGTCTTCCCCGTGATGGAAAAGCTGAAACCAGTCGACGCAGAGGCTCCCAGGGCTTGCTAAGGTGTCACGGCTTTCCTATGTCCCTGGAGTCATTGTCACTTCACTTAGTACATTCAGGTTAGCTTTTCACTTAAGAAAGTTGTTTGAGGTAAATGTATTTCTTTTTCAACTAGTTGTAAAAGTTGTTTAAAAGATGTCCAGGGAGGTACTCTCGGCCAACTTAACAGAATAAACAGGTTTTCTACTCAAGCCAACAAATATTAAATTGAGGAATTTATAGTTCTGATAACAGAGCAGATGACTTGAAAACCCTCCCAAGACAACCACAAGAAAATTCTAGAAGCCTGCAAACCTATGTTTGTGAGAGTAAAGGACATTCAAGGGGCCCCAAAAGAAGCGACTGCCTGGAGACAGCCCCCCAGGGGGGCGTGGGACCCACAGTGGGGGTGGGGGGCTAATGGAAAGGTTGGTAGAGGAGCGTCTGGGCCCTGGCAATGAGAACACTCGGGGCTGAGGGACCCTAACCTGTGAGGGCTCTACAAAGGGCTCTGGAGGGACTGGACCCCCAAGGACAGAGAGCAAAGCAGCTGGGGCTGGGGGCCTCCTGGGCTGTGCACGCCCAGCGCAGCTTCCTTCCCGGGCTGGAACAGCTCCAGGCATGCAGCCCACTTGGCCCAGCAACCCCCGAGACAATAAATTAACTTAAAAATAAATCACAATGGCCGGCGCCGCGGCTCAACAGGCTAATCCTCCGCCTTGTGGCGCAGGCACACCGGGTTCTAGTCCTGGTCGGGGCACCGGATTCTGTGCCGGTCGCCCCTCTTCCAGGCCAGCTCTCTGCTGTGGCCCGGGAGTGCAGTGGAGGATGGCCCAAGTGCTTGGGCCCTGCACCCCATGGGAGACCAGGAGGAGTACCTGGCTCCTGCCATCAGATCAGTGCCGTGCGCTGGCCGCGGCGGCCATTGGAGGGTGAACCAACAGCAAAGGAAGACCTTTCTCTCTGTCTCTGTCTCTCACTGTCCACTATGCTTGTCAAAAAAAAAAAAAAAATCACAAGTTATTACTACCCCTGGGCCGTGTGGCTGGCCTTGTGTCCAAAGCTCCCGCACCCTGAGAAAATGAAAAACTGGTAAGGAAGAAGGCAGCTGGCTGAGCTGGAGGCCACACACCACAAGCCCCCACCCCAGGTAATTCTAGCCCCTTGTCTGGTAGGTCATCCCCTTTCCCGAGATGCTTTGCTTCATCCTGGGTTTGGGGAAACCTCACCATGTAAATAAGTGTATTAAGCTCCATGTGGGATTTTGCAGATGTGTCGTGAAATTCCCAGGTGCCCGCACAACCCCATAAAAGGAGATGCACCTCCCTCTTACATCAGAGAACAACACTAAGACCAGGACAAGTGCTGAGCTGCTCCCTCTCCCTCTTCCTTTGCCAGACCCTGTCGCTCCCTCACGCCCATCCCACTTCTCAACTGGGCCACGCCTCTGTGTGTCCGTTTTCTCACCTTTTACATAAGCTATCCCTTTGTGACCATATATGTATGCCTGTGTGTATATGTGTGTGTGTGTGTGTGTGTACTTAGGATACTTCTCTAAGTCAAAGGCAAGGACCTGGAATAAAAATCAGACCCTACCTCTCCCACTTCAAAACACCACTGAGAAAGAATCCTCAGACAGAACAAGGAACGTACTAAGAACTCCTGGAACTTCGGGTTGTACAGTGTGATTACAGCCATTTGTTCTTGTATTTTAGAGTATAGAGGGCCAGGGCTGTGGTGCAGTGGGTTAAAGGCCCTGCCTGCAGTGCTGGCATCCCGTATGGGCACCGGTTCGAGTCCTGGCTGCTCCACTTCTGATCCAGCTCCCTGCTAATGCACCTGGGAAAGCAGCAGAGGATGGTCCAAGGCAGTGGGTCCCCGCATCCACATGGGAGACCTGGAGGAAGCTCCTGGCTCCGGGTTTCAGGTCGGCTCATCTCCAAGCATTGTGGCCATTTGCATAGTGAACCAGCAGATGGAAGACCTCTCTTTCTTTCTCTCACTCTGTCTCTACCTCTCTGTAACTCTGTCGTTAATAAATACTAACTTTAAAAAGAATATAGATTGGACCATCAACAACAGAACGGCTGCATGGAAGAGTAAATTTCCTAAGCAACCCAAAGCTCCAGAACTTTGTAAGAAGATGTAAAATACATTCTTTAAAACATGAAGGCACATCAAAAGTTCATGGGAAAATGGAATCAAAAGACAAACCTGCTTTGTTGCAAAAATCTTTGGAAAATTGTAATATGCATTTCTCATAAATTTTTAAGATCCCATATATGTAGGGGTTTCAGAATTTTTTTGTCCCAAAATTAGCTTATTTTGATTCAATTGTCCATGAGCTTTTTAAAATGCCTAAAATGCCCTTGTTTATCTTCTTTAAGGCCTAACTGAGCTGCAAAACTGACAAGGAAATGCAAGCTCCATGGGGAACGGGAGGGCTCTCCTCCAGGCAGCCAGGGGGTGGAGCACAGGAGCTAGGAATTCTGGGAAGAGGTCAAACTCAGAAAACGCCTCCTGGAGATGGGGCCCGGTGAGATGCCCACCCCTGCTCCAGCCCCCTGGCCTGTGTATGGGGAGGCAGGGAGGGAGGCAATTCTCCCCACACTGGAAATCACGAAGTGCCTCTCACCCGTAAGCAGCCCGCCTTCACATTGTATCAGTAATGTGGCAAGTGCATGAGACTTTTGGTTTCTCTGGTCCTTTTCTTTAAAATATTATAAACCTCAGGGCCAGCGCTGTGGTGTAACAGATTAAGCTGTCACCTGCAACACCAGCATCCCTTAGGGACGCGGGTTCCAGTTCCAACTGCTCCATTTCTGATGCAGCTCCCTGCTAATGCACCTGGGAAAGCAGTAGAAGATGGCCCAAGTCCTTGGGCCCCTGCACCCATGTGGGAGACCTGGAGGAAGCTCCTGGCTCCTGGCTTCAGCCTGGCCCGGCCCTGGCTATTGTAGCCATTTGGGTAGTGAGCCAGTGCTGAACAGAAGATCTCTCTCTCTGTGTCTAACTCTGCCTTTCAAATAACAATAAATAAATCTTAAAAAAAAACTTTTTTAAACCTACAGCAAAGCTAAAAAGCAAGCAGTACAAAGAGAATCTGTCACCATTTCCCAGCTCCACCAAGTGATATTTTACTGCCGCCACCACCACTCCCCTGCCTCTGTCCTTTGCTCCTCCCTCTGTGTGTGTAGATGTGTGGGTATGCACCACGCACTTGGGAAGCTCATGGAGAAGGAAATGAAAAGATACGTATATTTCATGCAAAAAAATTGAAGTCCATGCTTACAACGGGGCTTCAAAATGTTCATGCAAATTGAGTATTATGAAAAAACTGTACATAGATTTCAAAAAAATTACACATCAAAATAAGCTCATCTTTTCATTTCCATTTATGCATGGGTTTCTGAAGTGGTCCCGTAGCTGTCCACCCACACACACATAGATGTACACCATTTCACTGAACCTAAGTGGGAGTCACTCTTGATGGATACAATGAATCCTTCACCTAATACGCTCTTTAGCCAAACTCAGAGGCACCAGCCTTTTGCAAAAGAATGAGGTTTATTATTTGCAAAGCCAGGCAATGGAATATTTCTGCTCCAAAGTACCTCCTCCTCCTCTGGCTCAGGGAAGGAGCTTATATAGCTGTAGAGGCTGAAGCTGGGGAAATTCGGGAGTGAGTCTTGTCTTTATGTAACACCTTTAGTCATAGCTGTCCACATGCAAATCCTAATATGATCCAGCCTCACAGCAGTCATGGGATGTTCATGTTAATAGCAAATCCCACCTGCAGATTGGTAGCATTCATTCTTTCCTGAGTGACAAACTGCTTCTTTATTGAATGAGAATTTTTTTTTCTTTGAAAATAAAACACCTTATAGATTGATCATAACAGGATTTGACGGGGGAAGAAAAGAGGAGAAAGGAAGTACTTAAGGGAAGAAAATACAGCCCACAGTTACCAGGGCTGAGATTTATCTTATTGTTAGCAAGGCAAGGGGGGCCTCAGTGGAGAAACGGGACCTCTTCAATTTGGGGAGCTCTGTTCACTGTAACACTGCACTCCTACATGGTGTTGGCTTTGTCTTCTAAGAGTAAGGACATTCTCACTCATGATCACACCGCCAACAACCATATATTCTGTGTTCAAATTTACCCAGAGGCCAGGCAGGTGTTTGGCTTCATGGTTAAGACACAGGTGTCTCATATTGGGTACCAGGATTCAAGCCCCAGCACCAGCCCCCAGCTCCAGTGTAGACCCAGGAGAGCTGCTGTTACGGCTCATATAGTTGGCTCCCCACCACCTATGTAGGCATTTGGGGAGTGAACCAGTGGATAGACTCGCTCGCGAGCGCGCTCTCTCTCTCTTTCTCTCATTCTCATATCAAAAAGGGAAAGACAAGCTTCCTTAACGTTTTCTAAAGCTCTCCCCCCATTCCGAATCAAAGTTTCCTGCATTGAGCTTGGTGATGTCTCTAGATTCTTCTAGTCTGGAACAAGTGCTCTCAGCCCGGATCATTTTATTTCTCTTCTTGGACATTCCCCTGCTGGTGGTTCTTTTGAAGAATCCAGGCTCATTGTCACATGGAACTTCTCTACCTCTGGATATCTGATGATTTCTTCAGGATGAAATCCAGGCCTAACACTGTTCCCAGGGCACTCCACGGGCACTGCCATGGGCAGACACTACCCAAGTCCAGCTCCCATGGGTGCTGCTCAGACCACAGGGTTGAGGACATGGCCCGGATCTCTCCATCACGAAGCGATGCTTTCTCTTCTTTGATCCGGGGCAGGTACTTGGAACTGCACGAACAGCAGGCCTGATCCTCCTGTTGACTCAGTGTTTTGAACAATGGCTTCTGGCATCCATAGGAGTTTTTTACTTCTATCTTCCCTTCTACAGTTATGAGCTAGCATTGTCCTGTATGAAAGGTCAGCTAATGCTTAAAAGCAGGCACAAAGCCTTGCAAGAATAATGATAAATCTTTAAAAAGTACTTATTTTTAGTTGACAAAAATAATATGTATCACTTATAACCCCATGTCTCAAAAAACACATACACAGCCAAATACTCAGGCAACCTGATTAACCACTACTTCACATACTTATTTTTTTAAAAAGATTTATTCTATTTATTTGAAATACAGAGTTACAGAGAGAAAAAGAGAGAGACAGAGAGAGAGGTCTTCCATCTGTTGGTTCACTTCCCAGATGGCCGCAACTGCTGGAGCTGTGCATATCCGAAGCCAGGAGCCAGGAGCCTCCTCCAGGTCTCCCACACAGGTGCAGGAGCCCAAGCACTTGGGCCATCCTTACTGCTTTCCCAGGCCATAGCAGAGAGCTGGATCAAAAGTGGAGCAGCCAGGACTCGAACCGGCGCCCGTATGGGATGCTGGCACCACAGGCCAGGGCCTCAACCCGCTGCGCCACAGCACCAGCCCTCACATACTTTTTTTTTTTTTTTTTTTTTTGACAGGCAGAGTGGACAGTGAGAGAGAGAGACAGAGAGAAAGGTCTTCCTTTGCTGTTGGTTCACCCTCCAATGGCTGCCACGACTGGCGCACTGTGGCCGGCGCACCTCGCTGATCCGAAGGCAGGAGCCAGGTACTTCTCCTGGTCTCCCATGGGGTGCAGAGCCCAAGCACTTGGGCCATCCTCCACTGCACTCCCGGGCCACAGCAGAGAGCTGGCCTGGAAGAGGGGCAACCGGGACAGAATCCGGTGCCCCGACCGGGACTAGAACCCGGTGTGCCGGCGCCGCTAGGTGGAGGATTAGCCTGTTGAGCCGTGGTGCCGGCCAACATACTTATTTTTTAAGATGAGAATACTTAAAATCTGCCCAGTACCTCCCCGAACTCTGCTTTCCTGCTTGGTACTTGGTCCTTCTAGGAGGTTTGCTTACTTCTTTATCATCTGTGCATCCTGAAACAAAACTAACTAAACTGCTTCCTATTCCCACAGTTTTGACTTATCCTATTTAAATTAACATTATAGTATCAGATTCCCACCTTGTATCTCTCCCAGCTCTCTCAGAGTATATTTTTTAAAAAAGGAAGAAGGGTGCCAAGCATTAGAAATGCCACGAATATATCTTTCTTCCAAATACCTGTGAAACCCGCAGTCACGATGTCCTTGGAGGCAATGGAAGATCTGCACCTGGAGGAGCCGGAGACCCAGGAAGTGAACGGAATCCTCATGACCAAGATGATCAGCGATAATTGGGACAAAATCTGGAATTTCCAAGCCAGACCTGATGATCTCCTCATTGCAACCTATGCAAAGGCAGGTGGGTCTGGAGGCCTGGCTGTGGGGGCACAGCCAGCTGTTGCCGAGACGAGAGAAGTGAGCCTCCTAATTTAAAGAACTGGGTGTCACCAGGGCTGGCCCCAAAACAGACGAAAGCCAGACTTATATACAAGCTTCCATCCCACCCCACCCCCCAGATCCAAGATTTCTATTTCGGTCCCCGGTAGAGAAACAGTGACCAGAATCCCAAATCCCAAAAGGACTTGGTGAGTTAGGAAGTGATTTAAGAACACAGAGACAGCACAGAGGTTCTTCTAATAGCTCTGGCCAACCCAGCCGCTTCCGGTTCCCATCTGCTAAAACCTTCTGGGATGAACCGTGTGATGCTCATTCTGGGGCAGGAGAGAGATGCGCAGACTGAGTGCCTTCACCCAACACAAAAGGCGCTGAGAGTTAGGTCCAAAAGCTAGCGCAGTGCAGTGGGATGGAGCAGAGAAAAGGGAGGTGACTGCTGCCAGAATCTTGTAAGATGCAGAGGGTGTGTGTGATGAAGGCAGACAAAAGGCAGGAAGCATCCTAGGCCTGTGCATGGTAGAACAGGAATTCTGAGCTGGGGAGACTGTTTCTGCCCTGCTGGCCCCGAATCCCCTCCTTAGCCTCACTGCCTTCTCACCTAATCAGCGTATGTTGCCAGAGCCCACTGAGCAAACTGGGCAAGGCACTCCCGCAGCAGGCTTTAGGTTCTCAGGAACCACCTTGTCAGGCTGGTTAGCGCTGGATCCTTCTCTCGCTCAGAAAGGCACTAAAATTCAGGGCGGAAATTGTCAGTTCACCTTGGAAACTACATGGTCAATGCCAAGACCTTCCATGCAACGGTTCCAAGCTCTCTCTCCAGCCACCTGGAGCCCTCACCTCTCCCAGCACTTCTCAACTTCCTGTGAGCCCCACTCACATGCTCACATCCTCCTCCGGCTTCCACTCTTCCTTCCAAATCGGCTCCTCCACTGTGCCTTGCTGACCTCCTTGGCAGGGACCAGGCCTGCTCCTCTGACTTCTTCCAGAATTTTCCACACCTCATTGCCCTTCCTGTGTATTCAGTTAGCTGGGTATGTGTCATGTTTCAGCCCCAGTTTGGCTCCAAGCTACAAAGACAGCTGAAGTAGTAAAGGGAAAATAGGTGTTTCATGGATAGCCAGCCCTCTGTGCCGTGGCCCAGCTTCCCCCACACCCGTATGTCCATTTACTGATCAGTCAGGACCCCACTGGCTGTAAGTGTGAGAAAACCCCAAATGCACAAAGGCGTTGGCTGTCCAGGACTGACCCTGCCTCCTAGCTTTCTACTCCACCATCTCCTGGTGCGGCTTTTGACTATGGCCCTACACGACTACTGGAACCCCAGCCAACACGTGCATATTCGAAAGAGCAGCAAAGAGGTTAGAGGGCTTCCCAGAATTAAGTGGAGGGGCCACATTTAGCCTTGAGAAAGAATGAGCAATGTGGTCTTTGACCTAAGCAGTTGCGTATCCAGCTAAACAATGAGGGTCTCCTAATCCGGAAGAGAAGAAAAGCGCATAGCAGCTGGTCAGGAAGTGGTCTCTGCTGTGTTTTGCCCCCTCTGAGAATATTTGCTAGAGTTGCTAGAGTAGATTTGCCAGATTTACCCCCTCTGAGAAGATGTCAAGGTTGCTAGAGTAGGCACAGTGGCGAGCTCCTCTTTATTCTCCCCACATTCAGCTTGATTCATTCATTTGATCAAGCTGTACCTACAACACGAAACTCTGGGATAGAGGCAAGAACAAAGGGACCAGCTCCTTCCTGGATCCGGCTCCCAGTGTCACAAAGAAACAAATGCACAAGCAGATGGTAGCAATGAGCGCAGAGGGCCACCCACGCTCAGAGGAGGGCCCTGCTTGCCTTGGGTGGCCAGCAGAGGTGACCAGCGAGCTGATTCCGCTCAGCGTTCAGCAAACGTGAATTTAACTGAGTGTGTGAGCAATCAAGGAAACCGAATCACCTTGACAAGGATCCCGATGCTGCTAGGCACCACCTGGACCCAGGAGATCGTGGACATGATTCAGAATGACGGCGACGTGCAGCGGTGCCAGCGGGCCAACACCTTCGACCGGCACCCTTTCATCGAGTGGACTCTGCCTCCGCCCCTCAACTCTGGTAGGTGTGCCCCACCTGCTACCTGGGAAGGTTGGAACCACCGTACAGGGTCGGTTTTTACCCGAGGGGAAAATTATTTCTCCATGTAGCCTTCTAGAACACCTTTCCAAAAGCCACTGGGGAGGAGTTTGAAAGGATTCAGATCAAAACAAGGGAGGGGGGGAGACAACTCCCACTCCCTTTCCTAAACTCGTGATTTAGCAACCTCAGCACGTTCCCGGCTGTTGCTCTTTGAGAGTCACCACGTATAACCCAGTGAGAGCTGGGCTGAACCAGAGCCCTCCAGAATTACGAGCCACGTTCAGGGCCAGCAGTGTGGTGCAGTGGGTTAAGCATGGCTTGCGATGTCAGCATCCCCTATCAGAGCTCCGGTTCAAATCCTGGCAGCCCCACTTCTGATCCAGCATCCTGCTAATGCGCTAATGCACCTGGGAAAGCAGCATATGGTGGTTCAAGTCCTCGGGCTCCTGCTCCTGGCTCCTGGCTTCACCCTATCCAACCCTGATGTTGCAGCCATTTGGGGAGTAAAGCAGAGGATGAAAAATCTCTCTCTCTCCTTCTCTCTGTTTCTCCTTTTTTTGTCACTCTTTCAAATAAGTAAATAAGTCTTTAAAAAGCAACAAACATTCATGTGCTACCAGGTCAGGGGGGTTGTCTTTGAATATGGATTTCCTATAACCTATCAGAGAATCAAGCCAAATTATGCCTTGTACCATCATCAACAAATGGCTGTGCTTCACTCCCAACAATCTGAGAAAGTGAGATATGGACCCCTTAGAAGAGCTGTAATCAAGTTGGGAATCAAGGCCATGCTTCTGCAAAGCAAACAATAACATGTAGCAGCTTTTGCAATAGGAGATGACCCTATGCTGAGGACAAAAAAACTTTGAGATCAAACAGTCCTGCTTCAAATGCTGATTTAGATTCTAATCTGGATGACCCTGAGCAGGTTATTAAGGTCAAAACCTAAAGTTTCTTCATTTGTAAGATAACAATAATTAATTGAATGTTTCAAAACAGCTGTACAGAGGATTTGGGCTGTCCCCAACACAAAGAGATAGTAGGTGTTTACAGTGATGTATATACCAATTACCCTGATGTAATATTGCATACATTTGTTGAACTATCACACTGTTACCCCTAAAATTTACATACTAGTACAATTACCATGTGTCAAGTAAAATATTTAAAATAATAATAAAATAACTAATAAGTATTGAAAGCCTACTATTAATTGTGCTAATTGTTCCAATGTCACTTGTTTGAAAGCTTACCTTACTCTCTCTTTCAATTGCCTTGTCCCCTTTGCCCAATCAATTAACCCTGTGCACGGGGCTGTGTTTCTGGATTTTCTATTCTGTTTCTTCCCATTATGTATCTGTCTTCATGCCAATGCCACACCATTTTGATTACTATAGCTGTATAACAGGTTTTGGAATTAAGCAATATAATCCTCCCCCAATTTTTCTTCTTTTTCAATGTCTCTCTAACTATTCTAGGATTTTTGCACTTTTAATCAGAATTAATACATTGCAAAATTGAGTTTTCCTGTCTACAAAGGTGGTTTATATCTCCAGTTCTTTAGGCTTTCTTTAATTTTCCTCAACAATACTTTGTAGCTTTCATTATGCAAATTTAGCACACCTTTAGTCAAATTTAACCTAGAGTATTCTTTATTTTATACTATTTCTTTTATTATTATAAATGACAATTCTACATTTTGAGTTTTGATTACTGATTGCTAGTACATTGAAATATGGTTGATTTTTGTATTTGACCTTGTATCTTTCAACCTGGCTTATTAGTTCTAATATTTTTTGTAACTATTCTATTGAATTCTCTACTTGGACAACCATGTCTTTTATGAGTACAGAAAATTTTATTCCTTCCTTTCCGGTATTTATGTCTAAAGTTCCTTCTTATTGTCAGAAATCAAGGATGTTTATTACATCCTTGCCTTGTTCCTGATCTTAATGGAAAAGCATTCAATAATACACCATTAAGTATGTAGTTAGCTACAGGGCTTTGTAGGGTTTTGTTGCTTTTGTTTTCTTTTTTTAATATGTCCTTCATCAGATGGAAGATATTCCCTTCTATTCCTTGCTTTCTCAGAGTTTTTAATCATAGATCAGTGTTAGCTTTTTATTTATTTATTTATTTATTTGACAGGTAGAGTTATAAACAGTGAGAGAGAGAGACAGAGAGAAAGGTCTTCCTTCCGTGGGTTCACCCCCCAAAATGGCCGCTACAGCCAGCGCTGTGCCAATCCGAAGCCAGGAGCCAGGTGCCTCCTCCCGGTCTCCCATGTGGGTGCAGGGCCCAAGCACTTGGGCCATCCTCCACTGCACTCCCGGGCCATAGCAGAGAGCTGGCCTGGAAGAGGGGCCGCAGGGACTAGAACCATATGGGATGCCGGTACCGCAGGCGGAGGATTAACCAAGTGAGCCACAGCGCTGGCCCCCAGTATTAGCTTTTTGTCAAATGCTTCTTAAATTAGAAATTTAATTCCTATGTTTTCATTCATTCTTTGTTTAGGGTTATAAATTTTTACCTGATCACTATGTTAAATATATTTAGTTTTGACATATAGTGTTTTCATTACATTTCATTTCACTACTTTTTTTTCAGAGTTTTTGTAATTTTACATGACATATTTCATAGATGTTTCTAAGTAGAAGTGCTTTTATAAATTTTAGGTTTGGATTTTATTTCTTTTTAAAATTTTTTATTTATTTGAAAGGCAGAGAGACAGATAGACAGAGATAGACAGGACAGAGCTCTTCCACCCACTGGTTCATTTTCCAAATGCTCACCACAGTCAAGGCTAGGCCAGGATGAAGCCAGAACTCAATCTGGGCTCCAGTGTGAGTGACAGGGACCCGAATACTTGAGCTGCCTCCCAGAGTGCACTTCAGCAGGAAGCTGAATGGAAAGCAGAGCCCAGACTTGAACCAGGTATTTCAATATGGGATGCAGGCATCCCAAACAACATCTAACCTCTGTGTCAAAGACCACCCCTAAAATCTAGTCTTACTGCACTGTGACCTGTTTTGCTCTGACCGTTGAGATATTGTGTTATTAACGTATTTCTATTTCTGCTTGTATCAACTGTGGTTTCTGTTCTCTAAATGGTTCCTCAGTTGCTCGGTACATACATATTCATGATGCACCTTACTGATATAACAGGGACTTTAACTTCAGAAACTTTTTTTTTTTTTTTTGACAGGCAGAGTAGACAGTGTGAGAGAGAGACAGAGAGAAAAGTCTTCCTTCCGCTGGTTCACCCCCCAAAATGGCCGCTACAGCCGCTGTGCTGTGCCGATCCGAAGCCAGGAGCCAGGTGCTTCCTCCTGGTCTCCCATGTGGGTGCAGGCCCAAGCACTTGGGCCATCCTCCACTGCACTCCCGGGCCACAGCAGAGAGCTGGACTGGAAGAGGAGCAACCAGGACAGAATCCGGCGCCCCAACCGGGACTAGAACCCGGTGTGCCGGCGCCGCAAGGCGGAGGATTAGCCTAGTAAGCTGTGGCGCCAGCCTAGTTTTGCTCTTTGTTAATCACTGTACTTTAGCATTTGGATGAGTTTTCTTTTATGAGCCAATTTGATAATGGCTTATTTAAGCCCGCTTACATTAATTGAAATGACCGATGTGCTCTGTCACTGTTATACTGTCATGTGTTAAGATTATGCTGTGTACTACATATACTGTTTCCTTCCCTATTTAGAATATCTTTTTTTGTTTTTTTTTTTAACTATATTTTGGGTTTTTGGTTGGTTGGTTGGCATTGTGGGTATTTAGGAAAGTTTATATTTTTTCCTGGTGGATTTTTAGCATTATTACCTTTTATAATTCCTCACTTCTCCTTTCTTTTACTGAACATTTTACAGTCTGTTCTGCTAGTTTCAAAGGAATCATTTGATTTAATCTGTTACTTACACAACAGTCAATGATCTTATTCGACGTTTTAAATCATACTCTTTCCACTTTGTTGAAATCTTTGAGTTTTACACATTATTCCTCTGCTCATGATCTCACCCCCGCCCCGAACTTCGATTCTAGTGTTAGACATGTGAGGTATTCACTAACAGTCCTTTTCATCCATTTTCCAAGCAATCTCTTCAGTAGATAAAGCTCATTCCAGCAGCTAGAAACCTATCTTCTACATCAGCCGCTTTCTCTCTGACCCTTCTCACTTCATTTGTTCATCCCATCATTCTCTTTCTTGTTTTCTGGCTTTGCTTCAATGACCTCTATGAAATTTTCATTTAAATCTATCCTCCAATCTCTGCTTAATAAGCTAATCTTAGTTTCTTGTTATTTGAGAGGCAAAGAGACAGACAGATGGATAACTGTCTGGTCCCATCTGCTGGTCCACTCCCCAGATGCCGGCAATAGTCCCAGCTGCAGGGCTGATGTTGAGCTGGTTGAAGAGGATGATGGGAGAATTGTCCCATGGAGCAGGGTAGAGCAGTGGAAAGAAAGGAAAAGAGAGAGACAGAGAGATCTTCCATCCACTGATTCACTCTCCAAATGGCTGCAACAGCCAGGGCTGGGCCAAGCCAAAACCAGGAGCCAGGAGCTCCAGCCAAGTCTCCGATCGGAGTGGCAGGGCCATCTTCTGCTGCCTTCCCAGGCACATTAACAGAGAGCTGGATAGGAAGTGGAGCAGCCGGGAATCGAACCATCACTCTGATCAAGGATGCTGGGACACAGTGGCAGCTTCACCCACTGCACCACTGCAGAGGTCCCCTGTGCCCAGTATTGTAGCATTTAGCATTGGACTTTGCATTTCCAAGAAGGCCTTGCCTGTGGTCTGTTCAAGTCTTCCCTGCCTCTCTCCTGTTTTTCACAAAGCCTCCCTCTCTACGACTGTCCATACTCACTGCTTATTTCTATCTCTGGTTCTCATATTTCCTATAAAGCTCAGTTTCCGTCTGGAAGTGCGTCTCAGCAGGGAGCACTGGTGGGCTTTGAAATAAGAGTTGAAGGAAAGGCTGAAGGTCTCCAGACAGAGCTGCTGGGGCTACCCCTGACCCTGCAGGCCCCCCCCCCGGGGAGTGCCACTTCTCCACCTGCCTTCGTTCTACTTCCCATCACAGCAACAAAGCACCCAAGGGCTTGTTGGGGTCCAAGATCTCACCTGCCCCAAACCTCCGAAAGCCCTTTTATCTCCTCAAACAAGCACCCACCGATGCCCAGCAAACAAGGGGAGCGGTGTGGCCTCAGTGGCTGCAATAGCTCACAAGTGTTTCCTCGGCCAGAACGGTCAGGTGTGGTGTCCTCGGGAGGGAAACACGTGTAGGCAAAACCATTATTTTAGCCAAAGAGCCAGTTATTCCGTCACTCTGGCTCCAGATGTTTGAACTGAATCCATGTAGCTGATGAAAAATGTTTGACTGATGCTGTGTGGCCGAATTTCCCAGGTCTGGATCTGGCTAACAAAATGCCTTCTCCCAGAACTCTGAAGACTCATCTGCCTGTTCAGATGCTACCCCCTTCTTTTTGGGAAGAAAATGCAAAGGTAGGAAGCGCCAGCTCTTCAAGCCCAGCTTCGACCACTGTGGCCACAGAATGTCTCTCATTGACTACAAACAAGCAGCACACGGAGAGAGAAGCGCCCAGCGAAGCCGCGGGGCAGAGGGCAGCATTGCCCCACTCCCAGCCTCCACTCTGGGGCCGCTTTTCCTTCAAAGCCCTGAGATGTTTCCAGGAAAATCATTCTGACTACCTGCCAACCAAGCCGCATTCAAACAGGGTGCCGATGACACAGAGCAGGCTCTTCCCGAGGAAGGCCGGTCTCTTAGTGGGTCTTCTAAGACGTGAGGGCCAGCGTGTGACCTGAAAGGCAATCTATGTGAGGAAACTCTGTTGGGAAGAAAGTTGGGTGAGACAAAGGAGCATGGAGAGCCGCTGTTCTGACCCCTTGAAGGAGAGCCAAGGGAGACATCTGGTAGACCTGGACTGCAGTGCAGCCCTAAGCAGGGTTCCCCACGCTCATGGGAGCCCTCCAGCCAAAGTCAATCAACAAACAGTCCCACATCTCAGGGCTGGGCCTGCCTTAGCATCAAGGCTGGGCTCACTCATTAGCCAAGAGCAGCCCTTGGGAATTATGGCTCAGAAGCAACCTGGTGGTGTATTCTTAGTAGATGAGGCTGATTGTTCACAGCCAGCCAGAGACAGGAACAGCCTATGTCACCATGGCAACCCTCTAGCCACATGTCTACTTTGGTGTCCAAAATAAGACCGTCTTCCTCTTGGGATGAGAAATATGACCTTGTCAGTGTGTAGACAATTGGCCTACACGTAGAGGAAATCTCAATAAGTAGGTTCCCAAGTACTGCTATATTTTTATTTCCTCCACTTCCTATTTTTTTATTTTGACATTTCCTGATCCAAATCCTATAGATACAGGCTGGTTGAATGTACTAGTGGCTCTCTTTGATATCTGACTCACCCATGAGTCTTAATACTGATGAAATGTGGAATACAAGCCAGATGTCAACTTAGAAATTTGCAAAGGAAAGTCAGGTCATGTAGCACAATGGAATACCTGCAAGAGACAGACCAGCACATTTCTCCTTGTTAGCAAATTACTAGACACCCACTTATATGAAGGCTGCTGAGAGAGTGAGTTGATGTTCTTTGTTTTTGCTTTAAAGATCTCTTTTACTTATTTGGAAGGCAGAGTGACAGAGAGGGAGAGAGAGAGAGAGAGAGAGAGAAGAGAGCAAGTGAGAGAGAGAGCTTCCATCCTCTGTTCACTCCCCAAATGCCTACAATGGTGAGAGCAGAGCAAGGCTGAAGCAAGGAGCTGGAACTCCATCCAGGTCTCCCATGAGGATGGCAGGGGCACAAGGACCTGGGCCATCTTCTGCTGCTTTCCCACATGCATTAGCAGAGAGCTGGATCTGAAGTGGAGCAGCCAGGATTCAAACCAGCACTCCAATATGTGATACTGATGTCCCAGGTTGTGGCTTAACCAGCTGCCGCACAACACTGGCTCCATGAGTTGCTGCTCCAAAGTGTCCCTCAGCTAAAATGATTGCAAACTCTTTCACCTTTTGGGCTGAAGTTACCAAGGAAATAACAAGTCAAGACTGTTTAGCCGAGACATGCTGTCCTCAGTGCAATACTCAATCATGCAGTGCAATGGACAACTTATGCCTCTTTTTCTGAATTTGCAGGATTTACCAGCTCTTTATCTTGCCCATTTCCTTACTAAAGATAAACCACAATACAACTGAATGGTTTTGCAACTATCAAGATACTATTTCATTATTGATTTGCGTCCTTGATATTATACCTGGGTCACTTTTATTTGGGAAGCTTCCTGGTCTATTCTCACAGATAGATACCATCACTCACTGTGTGATACTTTTACTGCCCAACCAATGTTATTTTCAAATCTTACAGACTCAGTGTCAGAAGACACACTAACACTTGGTTATTCGTCATACTAACATCTTCACTGTGTGAAATCAGTCCTCCTGAATAAAGTTTCCAATGGCAGCATTTCCCTCCCTTTATCCACATAGACTTGTGAATTATCTGAGAATGACTTTAGAAAGCTTAGTCTAATCTTTTACTTTTATGAAGATGTTGTCGGCCAAATAATGGTCAGCCAAAGATATCTAAATTTTAGCCAAAACTAGGATTCTTACTATTGCAAAACAGACCTTGGAGATTGGCTGAGATACAGGTCTTGAGATGAGAGGATTGTCCTGGATTATCTAGGACCTAAATATCATCACAGAGATCCCTAGAAGAGGAAAGAAGAGGTATCATAGTAGGAAACAGGAGATCTGGCAACTGAAGCAGGAAGTTGGAGTCGTCTTAGGAAGGAATCAAAAGCTAAAGAATACAAGTGACCTCCATAGGCTACAAACAACAGGAAAATGAATTCTCCCCTAAAGCCACTAAAAGGGACCAGCCCTGCTGACACTGTGACTCTAGCTGTGAAATCTGCCCTCCAGAACCACAACATTTGTGGCACTTTGTTACAGCAGCCATTGGAAACTAATATAGATGGGTCAAAAACTTGAAATTTTCTTGTGACATTGGACTTCACAGCACAAGTTCATTTGAATATGTTCCCTGCGTAGCCCAGGACTTCCCCCATTCTCCAGCTGCTCAATCCCAGACAGCAATCACCAACACAAGCAGTAGATATTACACTAAATGCATTGGCACAATAATAAGACCTTACAGTTATATCCTATGTGATGGCTTCCTTGGTGCTCTCATGAATATTGGATAGAAAATCTATGGAAAGAAAGGGGGCAGAAAAACAAAAAGTCACACCAGGACGCTGCTCCTCCAAGACAGTAATGGGGGAAACGCAGCTGGGAATGTAAGAGTTGGAGTAATTTGCTAAGAGAGGCCAGCACTGTGGCGCAGCAGGTTAACGCCCTGTCCTGAAGCACCAGCATCCCATTTGGGCGCCAGTTCTAGTCCTGGCTGCTCCTCTTCTGACCCAGCTCTCTGCTATGGCCTGGGAAAGCAGTAGAAGATGGCCCAAGTCCTTGGGCCCCGGAACCCATGTGGGAGACCCAGGAGAAGCTCCTGGCTCCTGGCTTCAGATTGGCACAGCTCCAGTCGTTGTGGCCAATTGGGGAGTGAACCAGCAGACAGAAGACCTCTCTCTCTCTCTCTCTCTCTCTCTGCCTCTCCTCTCTCTGTGTAACTCTGACTTTCAAATAAATAAATAAATCTTTTATAAAAATGCACCTGTTGAAACCCTAAGCCCCAAGCTGATGGTATAGGAAGTGGGGACTGTGGGAAGTGATTGGGTCACAAGTGTGGAGCGTTTGGGAATTAGATTAGTATCCTTATAAGGCATGATCATCTATGAGGAAACCCTCGCCAGATGCTGCATCTCCTGGCAATTTAATCTTGCACTCTCAGCCTCTAGAACGTGAGAAACATATTTCTGTTGTTTACAAGCTATGAAGCCTGTGCTATTTCATTATAGCAGCCTGAACAGACTGAGACACCGTGAGTAAATGTCTTAACCCCCAAAAATATCAGACTGGGTGACTGGTGTTCATACACAAATCAGGACCCTTTTGAGAGGTGCTTTTATTGTTTATGCTAAGATCACAGCTAATATAAGAACTGTCAATCTGGGCAAACTGGGAGCGATGTCACCTTGATCACAGAAAACACATGCATATTTAATTATTCAAATGGGACAGTCCAAGGTTCTATCAAGAGACGTTTTAAGAATCTGGTTCTTCATACTGAATAAAGATATGTTTCTGCCTTGTTTCTCTCTACCTTTTATTCTCCTCATTGGACAATTTCAGATCATCTATGTGGCTAGAAATGCCAAGGACTGTCTGGTGTCCTACTACCATTTCTCAAGAATGAATAAAATGGTGCCTGACCCTGGCACATGGGAGGAATACGTTGAGACATTCAAAGCTGGAAACGGTAAGTGAAAGAAAACCACAGGCTCCTATTTCCTTATCCATTCATCTGCTAACATCAGAAAGGAAAACTTCCAATGGATGGTTGCATCTACCCAGGTCCTGCAAGGACAAGACGGAGCACTCAGACTCGGTCATCCAGGGAGACTTTAACAGAAAACTACTGACAAAGCTATGGGAAGAGTTTAAGGACCCCAGCAGGGCTAGTAGAGTATTCTGGGGAAGCAGAAGAAGACCCTTGACAGGAGCTGAGGCCTTGGATGGGGGGAGAAGGCGAGCACAGTAAGGCAACAGGGAGGGTATCAGGGGAATCAATACAACCATCCAAAAGCCTTCCAATGCCTAAGCGTTCCAATGCCTCTTGCTGGCCAAGTGCAGGTACAAGCCTGAGATCAAGGAGCTCACTGACACAGTCTGTAGGGTTCAACTCACAGGGCACTGAGCAGGGCGATAAGGATGGAGTATGGAGGGTAGGACCAGCAAAAGATATTCAACACAGCTGTCTTCCTCCCATTTACCCTTATAGGGAGCAAATGTGCCCAAATAATATCTGACAATTAGGAGAGAACTTCAAAGGTTTATGGGAAAATAGGATTCAGAGATAAGTTTATTTTGGTACCAAAAACATCTGGAAATCCAAGCCTATTTTTCATATTATGCATTTTCTATGAACTTTTTAAAGATTCCTCATATACATTTTTTCAGCAAAAGGCTTATTTTTCAAATACTAAATTATAAAGATTAAAAAATAAGAATCGAAGCACCTGGTCTTCTGCACATAAGAATTCTGCCCAGGTTTTTGTCCTTTGCTCATAGGCATTAAACGTCCTCTTTCATGAGACATGCATGGTCATTTTACACATTTCAGGTTGACACTGATGTCTCATCTCTTTCCTTCCCCTCAGTGCTGTGGGGCTCCTGGTATGATCACGTGAAGGGATGGTGGGACGCAAAAGACCAGCACCCCATTCTCTACCTCTTCTACGAGGACATGAAGGAGGTGAGGCAGTGTGGTCTCCATGAGATCCTCCCATATCTTCAGATATGATAAGTCCCTGGCACGCAACCTTCCTCTCGCTCTCTCTAGGATGTCCTTTCTAACTCAATTTTATCCTCAGAAGCTCTGACTGCTCTTTTGAGCTTCTAAATTTTCTTTGTTTCTGTTCAAGATTTCAAGAAGATTCTTTTTCTCTGTAAATAGCGTTTGCTTTATGGGGAAATCAACCTGTTGGGTCTTGACATCTATGAGCCGTGTTTCTCTACCAACAAATTGGTATCACGTCTATCCCATGAGACTGTTGTAGAGATTTATGTGATCATATCTGTGTAGTGCACATAGCTGTGTCAAAAAGTTTAGCTTCCTCCACCCTCTTCCAAGTCCCAGACTCCCATCACAGACCAAGGTTTGATCCACAAGAACTTTGGTAGGATAGTCTCACATATTGGGATAGTGAACTGATTTCTGCAGCTCAAGTCATTATGGATGAGTAGCATCAGAAAGTCACTTTCTTGACTGCATGGATTAGTGTCTGAGAATTACAAAACCACCTCCCCTGCCTCAGCTGGAAGTCCATGAAAACTAACGAAATGCTATGCCTCCTTCTCTTCCTGCATCTCCTTGATCAGAAAGACCCAAGGAAAAAAGATTCACATTTCTGGATCAACTCGAGGTGCCTTTTATTTATCTTCTTACTGGTCATCTGTTAAATTCATGGACCCCTTTTGACATCTCTTTTAGCCCAAATGTTATACTGCACATCACCATCAACATTGTCCCTCCTTCACAGAGTCTGCTGTGGTCTTCCCAGCAAATCTCATGGTGCCCTCTCTGTATGTGGGAAGCCTGTGTGTTCCCAGCCAGTCATTACTGTTAGTTGGATGATTTTCATTTGATTCTTCTACTGTAGAGCAAGGTCCTTGTGGATAACCCTCAGCTTTGGGCTGCTGCAGCCTCCGACCCAGTACAATGCCAGGCACAAGAAATCAAGTATTTGTTGAATATCTTTGACTCCGTAGCTCACCACTCTCTAAACACTGTACAAGTAGAACATCCTAGCTAAAGGATGATGCAAAATCATTTTTATGTGACTCTCTGCACACAGGACCCAAAGAGGGAAATTGAGAAGATATTGAAGTTCCTGGAGAAAGATGTAACAGAGGAAGTTCTGAATAAAATCATCTATCACACCTCCTTTGATGTAATGAAGCAAAACCCGATGGCCAACTACACTACTCTGCCCGCCAGCATCATGGACCACTCCATCTCCCCTTTTATGAGGAAAGGTAGATGTGGTGTCTATTCTAAGATGCCCCACGGGGCTCCAGGGTCTCATGGTCTGCTTGGAATTTCCAGAACTGTTTCATGTCTGTTGCTTCTTCTTGCAAGCAGCACCACGAGACAGCTTCTGAGAGGCGAGCTGCTTCTTTCGCCCCCTTCTGGTGTGCATCCTAAGGGTGCATGCTCACTTCTCTCTGTGCTCATGGAGCCATCACTGAGACTCTACTTTGTTTCAGGGATGCCTGGAGACTGGAAGAACTATTTCACTGTGGCCCAAAATGAAGAGTTTGACAAGGATTACCAGAAGAAGATGGAAGGAAGCACCCTGACCTTCCGCACAGAGATCTGACAGCAAGCGGGGAGTTTGCCCTGGACTTTCTTATTTGATCCTAACCATTTGAGTATTGGGATCAAGGACACTTAAACAAAGACACTTTCATTCCCATCCTGAGCTGTTCTGTACTATCTCTAGATCCTGTGCCAGTGGGATAATATTTCCTCAAAATGTAATCAAGTTTGGGGTGCAACATATTAAATTTAGTTACCTGATCATTCACATAGATGCCTACTATATGATAATGTTCTCACTTGTCCCAAGGAAAATAAACTTACCTCCATCAGTAGTCCTCAACAGTGTGGTCTTCAGAGGCAAAAAAAAAAAAATCCATGAAGAGAGAAATACAAATAATCCCCAACTTAGACTTTTCAACCTTGTAATGGTGTGAAAGCCTACCTACACAAAATTCTGGCTTCACTTTCAGACTAATATTCAGTTAATTACATAGATACTCAGCACCCTGTTATAAAGCAGCCTTTGAGTTAAGTGATTTACCTAACAATAAGCTAATGTGAGTATTCTGAGCACATCAAAGGTAGGCAAGGCTATATATGTTTACAGACACACACACACACACATACACACACACACGTATGTTGCTGAATGCAGTATAGACATGGAAACCCAAATTGCAAATATTCATAGGTAATTTACCTTAAAGCCATTCACTTAGATAAAAGGCAGCGTGGGAAATCAGAATCACAAAATCTTAGAATGAGAATCAGAAAAATCAGGAAGTTCACACTCCCAGCAATCTCACTTTTCAGATGAAGATGACTAAGAACTGCAAGGGGTGGCCCAGCCGATGTTTTGTGGTAGGTGTGGCTGGATGGGGACCCTCTGCCCCTGGCTGGGGTGACATCTCCCACACACTACTCGGACCATGCCAGTCACGAATGCTTCCTCTTCAAAGCACATCTCAAGTTCACCAAGGCCTCCTGATGCTCAGGACTGCACTGCCACAGCCTGGGTTCCATGGAGCCTCTTGGATACATTCACATCCCAGGCCCTTCTGAGGGCTACAGCATAGGCAGCTCTTCCCTCAGGGGTCTCTGTTGCTGAGAGTTCTGTGATCAGGAGAGGCCACCCCCAAACATTCAGCAGAGCCCAGTGCTGCCCCTCGGCCAGAGGCCAGCTCTTTTCAGGGCTTCCAGGCCCTTCTTTGGCTCATCCTGCCCAGCCCTACTACACTTCTCCCTGGCCTTCTTCACCAGGCCCTACCGTCGGCACCAAAGTCCCTGAGTCTTTGACCCTTTCTATGTTGTAATAGCCTAGTGTGGGCTAGCTGCTAATAACATGTCTTCAGAGGCAAATCCTAGTCTTCAGACATTTAATTAGTCCGGATATTCTGAATTCAAGTTAAGGGGGATGTTAATAGCAAATGACAAAAGGAAGGTTGGGTCTTGGCAATGAAAATACTTATTCTGGGGCTGGTGCTGTGGCACAGCGGGTTAATGCCCTGGCCTGAAGTATTGACATCCCATATGGGCGCCGGTTCGAGACCTGGCTGCTCCACTTCTGATCCAGCTCTCTGGTATGGCCTGGGAAAGCAGTAGAAGATGTGCCAACTCCTTGGGCCCCTGCACCTGTGTGGAGACCCAGAGGAAGCTCCTGGCTCCTGGCTCCTGGCTCCTGGCTTCGGATCAGCACAGCTCTGGCTATTGTGGCCAATTGGAGAGTGAACCATCGGATGGAAGACTCTCTCTCTCTCTGCCTCTTGCTCTGCCTCTCCACTCTGTGTAACTCTGACTTTCAAATAAATAAATCTTTTTTTTTAAATAAAATACTTGTGTTCCTCCAGGTGTTAAAATAATGAGCTGGAGGCCATTAGGTTGATGTGGTTCAGTTCCCTGGATCT